>NW_027461931.1:77500-98645 GCF_050947455.1 Rhinoderma darwinii | reverse complement strand
TGGTTAATACAGAAAAAGACAAATGTGCGTGAGGCACACTGAAACCCAGTTTCCCAACTACTAACTAAATAATGGTAATAAAATACAACTTTTATTGTTTTGCTATTAAGATGTCCATAAGGGAACACACGATGAACACAAAAGGTTAAAATTTATAGCCAATGTCAGCTAGCACACGCTCTGTATAGACTCTGCCTGCACTGTGGCGGGATAGAGTGTGGAGTGAAAAAGGTCTGAATGTATTGGAACAGCAGCTGCAGACTGCTGAACCTACGTAGATACGACAATTATAGCTGATATGCGTGCTGTAAATGCTAGTGGGACATGGCTGTTTAAAAGTAGCTTAGCCCCCCCAATTTGGCGCAAGCACATAAATCAATGAACCCTTCCTGTCACGTGTCAACAGGTCAGGCTGGTAGAGGTTTAGTAATGGTGTAGGCAATGTTTTCTTTGCACCCCCTGGCTCCTCTGTGACCTGCGGATGGATGTTTAAACAGTAGAGTTTGCCTAAGCATGGTGGCCAACCAAGTTTATCCTTTTATGGCAGCTGTTTACCCTATAGCAAAGGGACACCTTAAAGGTGTTGTCCACCTACTGACAACTGATGACCTATCCACCGGACAGGTCATCCGTATATCATCGGTGCGGGTCCGACACCCGGACCCTGCACCGATAAGCTGCTCCGGTGGCCTGCGGGCACCGGATGTTATGGCACATAATGCTATGTACGGAGCCCGGAAGCAGTTGGCAACGTACAAAGCATAGTGGCCATTCTGCAGAACTGCAGGTCTGCTCCTATTCACTTGAGTAGGAGCAGAGCTGGAGTACTGCATCTCGGCCGCTATTCCGTGGCCGGAGCCAACTGCTGCCAGCATGTATGTCCAGTGCAGCTGATCTGTGCGGGGTTCGGGTGTCGGACCACAACAGATCTGGTGGAGAGGTCATCAGTTGTCAGAAGGTGGAAAACCCCTTTAACGGCAACTGCGAGAAGCTATCAAGTCCACATGGGGCAATATTTCTGCAGGACACCTAGTGGAATCTATGCCATGATGAATTGCAGCGATTTTGAAAGACAAAGAGGTCCAGCAAGCTACTAGATTTGTGTCTCTAACAAAGTGGCCATTCAGTGTATGTGTAAAATCCTAAAACAATGCCAGGACAGTGCCAGGAATCAGGAACTGTGCTGGTGAGTCCAGGACACTTAAAGGCACATAAAAGAGGCCTGTAAGGAGCATGTGACTTGAGCTGCCACATCGCCTCCATGGTCCTACAGTATATCCTTTTTTCCATAGGACTGCTGTAATCAATAATTTGGAATTCTCTATTCTTTTGCATTAGAAGAGTTCATAGTCTATGATATGTCAGTAGGAGAGAACAAAGTAAATGTTTACCCAGGAACAACCGAATAATTCTATGAAGAGCTAAACTTTTTTACATGCAAAAATGCTAGTAGTTCGGCCTACCAATGTTTGAGCTTCTGGCATAAAACCGACCATCCACAGCAAACATGTAACCGCAAACTACAAATGTGGTCCTGAGAAATGATCACGAGGTCATAACAAGTATTTAATTAAACCTTGATCACAAACATCCATGGGCTGTAACATTGCCTCAAACACTAATAAACTATGTGTTTGAAATATACAATATATATGGCCCACAAATAACATAATGGCAATCCATAGTTGAAGGATGTTATCCAGAGAGCTAAAGTTGATGGCCTATCCTCGGGATAGGCCATGGATATCTGATTGGTGGGGGTCTGGCACTAGAATGAGATAAGGCTGCAATACTGTGAACCGGAAAAACCCCTTTATCTCTTCAGAAAACCCCTTTTACGACATTACCTGAAAACGAGGCTTGTACGTGGCACACACTGTAATATTGGGGTGCAGTTGGCAAAAAGTAAACAACTCTACACAATTGTTCTTCACAATATTGATTTAACTATATCATGACCTTTATAATTCTGTCTGATTTGCAGAGAAGTTACATACCTGTATTTAGACGAAGAATTTCCTGCTATGAGACTATTTCTTGGGTCCCTGTATCCCTGTTGTCCTGTAAGAGAAGAACAATTGCCATTAACTATCTTTTCACAGCTGAAGTTTCCATTTTATCAGCAACCTACAAAGTAGGCGTGAAAAATACCACATACAAATATATATTTGCTTTTTTAATATATGAATACATGTTCAACCTGAGGATATTAGATTAGCTAAAAAATGGTCCACCATTCTTGGAATCTTGGAGTCACTTTCATCTCAGTTCATGGAAACTAACATATCCTTTTAGGCCTCACATAGGCCTCTTTCGCACGTCAGTATTTCAAAGCCAAAACCAGGAGTGGGTCCAACACACGGAAGAAGTACAAATCTTTCCATTATTTTTTCTCTGTTTATGTTATACTTCTGGGTCTAGCCTATAAATACTAATACAAAATACGCCCATGTGAAGCTAGCCTTACACATCAGATAAAATTCGGCCATCGGCAGACTTATGTCTGCCAAAAACGTGATCGGCCAGGTTGGAACGTTTAGTCTATAGTCATTAAAAAATACATGTGTATGGCATGATCGGCTGAATTCAACAGACCATTTGCCACTTTGTGCCAGCTCCAAGGAGTTAGTCTTTTTGTTCATACTCACTCCCTGATTGGCCAGTTGAGTCTCTTCAGTCACTGGTGGGATCATTCATACGAACGATCCTATGGACGAATAATCGGCCGCATTGCTTTAGGCTGAGTTCATGTGGCATAATTTTTGCAGATTTTTGCACTAAAACTCTGCAATAATGTACAGTATATTGCAAGCACATGGCTTTAAAAAAACAAACAAAAAAAACCAATACGATTTGGAATTAATCAATGCATATTTTAGAGCATGCTTCAGATTTTCAAATCCAGGGCATGTCGCGTATTTGCGTTAGAATCTGCATGGGAAGTTTCGCCGTGTGTTATTAAAGCCTGATGGAACACAAGTTTTATAATAATTCCTATATTTGTTAATTGAAAAATAAAATATGTGCTACACGTTGAATGTAAGTAAACACATCATAGATGTCCACTTGGCTTACAAAACTTCAATCATGAGATGAATACTAAGTATATATGTATACTGATAACGCTTGATAGTAATCCAAAGTTACACATATCATTTCCATTTTTAAGATAACAGGCTGAATCATTATATACCGTCGAAAAATGCTGCGATTCCACCGTAAAGATCGCAAATGAGAATAAAGAATAATACCCTTTTTTGTGCAAAATTAATAAAAAAGCTAATACTTACTGCCCAGCCGTTGTCATAGTGACGCTTTCTTCTGTTGTCCGTCCAGGCTGGCCTCCTGGGATGATGTTTGATCCCATGTGACTGCTGCAGCCAATCACAGGCTGCAGCAGTCACATGGACTGCAGCGTCATCTCAGGAGGCCAGACCGCACGGAGAACAGAGGGGCGCGTCGCCATGACAACAGCCTGGGTAAGTATAGACTTTTTTTTCAACCACTGCTTTCCGCAGCAAATATGCTGCCTGAAAAACATCACCACAATTTGGTTGGATACACGGCATACTTTTATGCAGCGTATCTGACCCGTGGGAACCCAGCCTAACAAATATTTGGGGCAGATTTGCTGCAGGAATTTCTGCAACTTTCCTCTTCATCAATGGGGCTTGCAGAAATCCGTGCCCATGCTACAGAAATAATCTCATTCAGATGTCCCAACTGTAATAAGGATCTAATACATATCCAAAATAGAGGATTTTTTCACATCTGTTTAACGTATGGGATTATTTTGAGTCTCCTTTGACTTCTATAGTGAATTCTCGGCCACAAATTGGCATCCAATGACGCACGCTGCATTTTTAAGGCACCCGACTCTGAGTAGAAAAACGTTCATGTGAATTGAACAATTAACAATTATAGGGTCGTATTGCACTCTTAGACCAGGATACTACATGGATGTAAAAAACACATACTTGCGTGTGCTGCTGTATCTTTGTATGCAGGATTTTTTTGTACGAATTCTGTGTAGCATGGATAACACCCCATAAAAGACAATGAAGACTCAATTTGCATCCGTGTATGCAGAACTGTGTGAAAACCCATATGGGTACTGTCGGAGTACTGATTTTTTTATTCTGAACTGTTGGCAATGTTTTGAAGCAGAAAATACAGTACACTGGAACTCATACAATACTGGTACAAAATACCATGGAGAACTCATACAATACTCGTACAAAACACCATTCGAAAACATAGAGTAAAAAATACAGTTCTATAAAGAACTTCACAAGTTTAGTTTGCCCATCTGTACAGAGAGTCATATGGTAATGATTTTTTCAGAAGCTCGTGTACATGAGGCTTACAGGCTATGTACACCTTTGAAAATATTTTTTTTATAAAACAGGATATCAGTGTAATCAAATTACTTTTTATTAAAAATTATTTTACTCCTTTAGATACAGCTGCTACAGAGAAGCTGTATCTTGCGCTGTCACTGAACCCGTCAGTCCCGCTGACCTGTCCAATCACACTGATACACTGTTTCATAAAAAAAATAAATATATATTTTTCAAAAGGTGTACATAGCCGGGAATGAAAAAGAAAACGCCTTCAGGGCCTTGCTGCATGCTGTCTCACCTCTTAAAGATGAGGCATGATGGCATACATTTCCTGTTGATTCAAGTAGTCTATGGCACAGTACACGTGCTGCTATTTGCACAGTCACACATTGTGGATTTCCGTTTTAATGAATGAGACATCATGAACCCAACATGGGAGATGCACTGTATTAGTGGCAGAGGCGTAGCTAGGAGTTCAGCACAAGGGAGCGAAACACATCTCAGTGGGCCCAAACCCAGTGGGCACCCCAACACATGTTTAAAACTGAAGAGGCGGATCCAGGGGGGTCAGGCTAACGTAAACAGCGTAGTTTGCTGTGCTACACTCTCTCTGTAAACTTCCATAGCAGTGAATAGGGGTTACGGAAACAGCTACGCTGTTTACGTAACTTCCATTTACCGTACAGTGCCTCCCCACTACAATATAATACCCCCATAGCTGCCCCCACACAGGATAATGCCCCTATAGCTGCCCCACACAGGATAATGTCCCCTTAGCTGCACCCCACACAGTATAATGCCCCCATATCTGCCCTTATACAGTATAATGCCCCCATAGCTGCCCCCACACAGTATTATGCCCCCAAAGCTGCCCCATTCAGTACAATACCCCCTGCTGAGGAAGAATATACAGTATAATGCCCCCATAGCTGCCCTTATACAGTATAATGCCCCCATAGCTGCCTCCTCACACAGTATAATGCCCCTATATTGCCTCCTCACACAGTATAATGCCCCCATAGTTGCCCTTATACAGTATAATGCCCCCATAGCTGCCCCCCACAGTATAATGCCCCCATAGCAGCCCTTATACAGTATAATGCCCCCATAGCTGCCCTTATACAGTATAATGCCCCCATAGCTGCCCCACACAGTATAATGCCCCCATAGCTGCCCTTATACAGTATAATGCCCCCATAGCTGCCCCCCACAGTATAATGCCCCTATATTGCCACACACAGTATAATGCTCCCATAGCTGCCCCACACAGTGCAATGCCCTCATAGCTGACCCCCACACAGTATTATGCCCCCATAGTTGCCCCCACACAGTATAATGCCCCCATAGATGCCCCCACACAGTATAATGCCCCCATAGCTGCCCTTATACAATATAATGCCCCCATAGCTGCCTTCACACAGTATAATGCCCCCATAGCAGCCCCTATACAGTATAATGCCCCCATAGCTGCCCCACACAGTATAATGCCCCCAAAGCTGCCCCATTCAGTACAATACCCCCTGCTGAGGAAGACTATACAGTTTAGACAGGGACGTGCTACAGGCACCCAGCCCACCCCTGGGCATCTTAGTGGGCCCAGGGAAACTGCCCTCCCTGCCCCCTGCTAGCTATGCCACTGATTAGTACCTGTACAAAGGGAAAATGAGGTAGTTGCTCATGGCAACCAAATTCTATCTCTCATTTTTCAGAGGCCCTTTGGAAAATATAAGCAGTGACCTGACTGGCTGTCATGGGTGACTCTCGCTTTTCTTTTGCACCACTTTTGATACAACTTCCCCATGGCTCCTAAAAGCAGGGATTAATAGCACAGGCTATGGGTCGCATGATACATTTGGGTGTATAGTAAATATTTATCAATATATAGATACAGATGCAGAAGACATTAGATGTAAAGCTCTGAACAGAGAAGTAATTGTATTACCTATGTAAAATCTATGATGGGTGCTCCACTCATAACCTTTTACAGGCAGCCAATCTCATAATTACAATTTTATCTACTACTCTCGGGTTTAAACAATTTACTGGCAGAGGGAATGAAATATTTTTACTTAATCTCCAGAGACATGGAAACTTTCTTCCTCCAAATACTTTGCTCAGGGAGAATGCAATATATTCCCTGCTCAACCATTGCTGTAATACATGTGGGATACATTTATGTTAACCCCTCAATTCCTAACAGTGTAATCTACGGGGATAACAAATGTCTTGGACAGAAACGAGGGAAACACATGTTCTTAACAATCAAAGGGTCCTGAGAAAACTATGTTGTCATTTGTTTTTACATAGGGTTTTTACATCAGTGGTTTAGGCTATGTTCACACATTGCTTAATAATGACACTGTGGAACTGGCCTAAAATATCCATACCAAAAGCATAAAAAACAGATGCATTTCGTTGTTGTTTTGGTGCGGAAGTTAGCCATGGATTTTCATTCCTTGCATTGCAATTAATTAAATATACGGAAAAAATCTGCACATTTCCGCAACCGCATAGGGCATGCTGCAGATTTGATAATACGCAGTTTACCTACAATCTATAGTGCAATGTTAGTGAACTGGATTTTAACAAACCCCATTCACTCACAACATAAAAATCTGCTGCGTATTGTAGACATGCTGCAGATTTTCAAATCATGGCCTTCAAATCTACAATATTGCAGAAATGTTACAGATTTTACTGCAGATTTCATTCATTGCAATGCAAAGAAAAATCAGCGACTAATTTCTGCTCCAAAATCAACAACAAAATACATGCATATTTCATTGTGTATTTCGGTACAAATTTTTAGGCTGGTTTCACAGTCATTTTTACGAGATGTGTGAAGCCATAGGTAGCAACTTTTGTTAACTAGTTATGTGCTTGGTGCTTGCAACCCATACTATTGTATACTTATGATCAATCACAGGGCTGGCGTCAGCACCACTACCCTTGAGGGGGGCCCACTCGGCCACCGAGTGCTTTACGCTGCCACTGTCATGGAGGAGCGGAATCCCCGGTCAGAGCATTGCCAATGCTCTGGTCGGTGATTCCGCGCCTGGAGAAGCCCCTGGCGTCACTATCCATATATGAATAGTGATACCAGGGGCTCCTCCCAGGAGGGGAATCCCCAGCCAAAGCGTTACCGATGCTCTGGCCGGTGATTCCACTCCTGGAGGAGACCCTGGTGTCACTATCCCTATATGGACAGTGACATCAGGGGCTACTCCTGGAGCGGAATCCCCGGCTAGAGTGTTGCCGACGCTCTTATCCGGGGATTCCACTCCTAGAGGGAGCCCCTGACATTACTATCCAAATAAGGACATTGAAGTCATTGCCGACGCTCTGGCCGGGGATTCTGCTCCTGGAGAAGTCTGACGTCTTAAGCCTAACAGGGCAGCAGAAGATGCAGGGCGCTCAGCTGAGTTCTTCTGTACCTTCGTTTCAGTGACGATGGGGGACTCAGTTCCCACCACATTTTTACATACAATAGGCAGTATACGTCTAGAACCAAAAATACACTTATATTGTACATTATCTATAGACCTCTACGAGACAGACATGTTCCAAAAATATCTAATTTTAGTATATTTCTTACATGCTTACTGTTTTACAAAACAGGACACCACAAAAAAGTTTACGTTAGATGTTTTTTTCTAAAGGAAGTCAATGTTAATGCCCTTTTACGCGGCCAATGATCGAATGCTCGTTCCCGATCATTGCCCTGTGTAAACAAGGCAAAGATCAGCTGTTGAACAAGCAAACGCTCGTTCATCGACTGCTCGCATCTTTTATATTATATGACCCAAAAAGTGATTGCTAGTCAGCAGATGTGTTGCCGACATGATGCAAATGAATGGGGACGAATGATTGTAGTAACGATCGTTCGTCCCCATACATTACCGATGCTTGCTCCTTGTAAATGGATCTAACGAGTGCCGTTCTTCGTGCTGTATTGTCGACCAGCGAACGTTTTTATGGCCAGTAGTCTGAAAGGACAGGAGAGATTATACAGCAGTACAGACCAGTGTTGCTGATAATCCAGCACTGGGGTGACATCAAAATCTTACCAGCAGCCCGTGCTCCTGGCTGTGCTCCTGCTTCCTCCCCCTGCTCACCCCTACCCCCTCCATAGACCTACATGCAGTGTGTGTTGCTGAGTCTCTCCCTCTCTCCCACTCTCTCCCCCTCTCTCTCTCTCAGGAGGTGGACAGCAGATTACAGGAAGGGAGACACCTAGTGGTAGTAACTTCACACAGAATTTTCATGGATAAAACAAGTAAATTATAAGGTTGTTTTATAGCAGGTATACTATTAGAATAGAATAAGTTGTTTGAAAAGTTAGTATCCATTTAATACTACTCACAACTGAGAGATTGCAACAATGGGGGAGATCTAGGCAAAATGTGCTGAATTTCTGGCACAAATTGCAACAAAAAAAGTGACGTACATTATGTGTGCCAAATGTATTCTGTGTTTTAGACAATTTTTGCACCTTACTAGACAGATTTGAAAAGTTTCTACAAAAAGGGGTGTTGCCAGATTTGTGACCGACCCCGCTGTACTCCATGTACAAGCAGGAGCAGTAGTACAGAGATTACATGGGGTACAGTGGGGTCGGTCACATGTCCAAGAGTCGTATTGTAATCAAAAAAGGCTGTGCAACTAGACTTCCGGTCCTCCATCAGCGCTATAAAAATCTATTGTTCCCATCCTCACATAATAATATCCAGGTATTCATCATATTAGGGGTTCCCTTCTCGTTACAATTTACACTCTATGAACACAGCAATAACTAGAAGGATTTGATTATTATGACCCTGCTGACCCGGTTTCTGTATTTCTTATAGACTTGTATGGAAGAGTTAAAATTGAGGAACAGTAGCAGAAATCCCTCTGACAAGCTTTCTATAAACTCTTCAAATGTAAGCATAGGAGATTTACAGTGAAACCCTACACACTAAATAACAAATGCACATAGCAGTATCCACTGAACTGACAAGTGTTTCTAACAATGTTATGGCTGAATCTCCAACACAGAAACCTTCTGGAAGGAATCACAATGAATTATAGAATGAGGGATGGCTTGGTACATTGCGGATTACAACAAGTAAGAAAATGGCCAATATTGCACAACGGAAACATATAACGTTTGGAAAAGCGAAAGATGTCGATTTTAGGTCCAAATTTCTGTGCTGTTTAATTTTCATTACATGTATCTTTATTGGGTCGGAGCTCTGTTTTTCTTATACAAAGCTCCAAATCCCCTACATAGACAGATTTAAAAACCTAACATGCTGGCTGCCTGCAACCACCACTAGAGGGAGCATGGAAGCTAACTAAATTTAAAGGGGTATTCCCATCTCGGACAATTATGGCATATCCACGGCACCTATCTCTGAACAGGGGCCGCCTTTTTCCCCATCCTATTTTTTCCCACTGTTGCTAGGCTCCGGCCACTAAGTTACGAGGTGGCTGGGTTTTTGACAAAACAGCCAAGCGTGTTTTGATACGCTGTTTACTGGAACTCGGGAGCTATGGAAACAGCATTGTTCGCTTTGCTACGCTATTTCCGTAACTTCCATTCACTTCTATTGGAGTTCAGGAAACAGCGTAGCAAAACGCACTCTGCTTTTTCAGAAAAAACCTGACTACCTTGTATCTTAGTGACTGAAGCCCAGCGACAGCATGAGATGGTAAGATAGGGGAGGGGTTAGAGGGCCCCCTTCTAAAGATAGGTGCAGGTCCCATAGGACCAAACATATAAAACATATTGTTGGAGGTATGCTTTAAATCTAAGGCTGTGTTCACACACACTATTTACGGACGTAATTCGGGCGTTTTAGCCCCGAATTACGTCCGAAAATACGGCTCCAAAGCAGCAGCACACATCTGCCCATTCATTTGAATGGGCTTTACGATGTTCTGTGCCGACGGTCATTTTTTTTACGCGCCGCTGTCAAATGACGGCGCGTAAAAAAGACGCCTGCGTCAAAGAAGTGCCTGTCACTTCTTGAGACGTAATTGGAGCCGTTTTCCATTGACACCATGGAAAAACAGCTCCAATTACGTCCGTAATGGACGCAGCGAAAAGCGCCTGCACTTGCCATTACGTCTGAAATGCCGGAGCGGTTTTCTCCTGAAAACAGCTCCGTAATTTCAGCCGTAACGGACGCTGCCGTGTGAACATACCCTAAGTGTCTGGGAAGGGCTGAGAGGTAACCGGGTGGTGGAGACTTCTGGGCTATTGCTCGTTTTGTTCTTCCTATAGTCCTGCCCTGGTTGAAGTTCTTAAAGCGTACCTGACCTTTTAAAGGGGGCTTTTCAGAATAAGCTGTCATATGTGTATACATGAGGATGTATAAAAGACACATGTAAACTCAACTGTATCAATTTAATTATTATTTTACCTCTTTCCATTGGTAAGAGATAAAAATAACAACCATGGAAAAATGAACGTGACAGAACCCAGCTGTGTCAGTAACTCCTTAAATGTAAACAGGATACAGCAATAAATCCCCTAAACTAAGGGTAAGGCCACACGGTGCGTCATTGACGCGGATTTGTTGCGTTAGAAAACCGCATGCGGTCAACTGCATGCGTTTTTTGTCTCTGGATGGGTATGTTCACACGGCAGCGTCCATTACGGCTGAAATTACGGTGCTGTTTTCAGGAGAAAACAGCACCGTAATTTCAGCCGTAATCGCATTTGCAGGCGTCTTTCGCTGCGTCCATTACGGACGTAATTGGAGCTGTTTTTCCATGGAGTTCATGGAAAACGGCTCCATTTACGCCTGAAGAAGTGACAGGCACTTCTTTGACGCGAGCGTCTTTTTTACGCACCGCCTTTTGACAGCGGCGCGTAAAAAAAATGACTGTCGGCACAGAACATCGTAAGACCCATTCAAATGAATGGGCAGATGTTTGCCGACGCTTTTGAGCCGCATTTTCGGACGTAATTCGGGGCTAAAACGCCCGAATTACGTCCGTAAATAGTGTGTGTGAACCCAGCCTTAGGGTATGTGCACACGATAACTGCAATTACGTCTGAAAATACGGAGCTGTTTTCAAGGGAAAACAGCCCCTTATTTTCAGACGTTTTTTGAGCAACTCGCGTTTTTCGCGGCGTTTTTCACGTCCGTTTTTGGAGCTGTTTTCATTTGAGTTTGAGAAAACGGCTCCAAAAACGTCCAAAGAAGTGTCCTGCACTTCTTTGACGAGGCAGTCATTTTACGCGTCGTCGTTTGACAGCTGTCAAACGACGACGCGTAAATTACAGGTCGTTGGCACAGTACGTCGGCAAACCCATTCAAATGAATGGGCAGATGTTTGCCGACGTATTGGAGCCGTATTTTCAGGCGTAAATTGAGGCATAATACGCCTCGTTTACGCATGAAAATAGGTCGTGTGAACCCAGCCTAATGCTGCAGTTCTGTTACTTTTATTACGCACATAGTTTATGGACATAGTTGTCACCCGGGTTGAAGTTTGTTAGGTGTTTCCTGTATATAGTTCATTACAAGGCATTGCAGAACGGTCAGTAAAAACGCAAGCAGTTCAGCAACAACATTGGCAGCGCGGTCATTAACCGCATGCGGTCGGACATTATGAAGATGCGGTCAACTACACAGAAAACACATTGTAATATAATAGCAGCCGTCTGTCCATAACACAAATTTCACCATTGACTTCTATTGAAAAATAACTTGCTGCGGTTTAAAAACGCAACATAAGCGCAACTTGCCCTAAGTGTAAAATGAAAAACACCAGTAGCTTTAATAACATGACACTGCATTAAAGAGGATCTGTCACTAGTTTAGTAATGCCCAATCTCCTAGCTAATCTAATAGGCGCTGTCACACAGATAATGCTAGTGAAAATTGTGTCCTAAAAAGTTTATTTTTTAAAAAAGTTATGAGCTTTTTTCTAAATATGCAAATGAGCCTTTATTAGACAACTGGGAGGTAACAGCAGCACTACCTCACAGCCTCTGACGCTGTCCTATCAGCATGAAGCTGCTTCACACAGTGTGAGAGACTGAGGCTGGAGGGAAGGGGGATCACTTCAAACAGCCATACCTCCGGCTGTGGACCACCTAGAACAGTGGTGGCATATGAAAGATGAGATTTTAATCTTTCATATGGCATTGCAGTTCTATCTGTGAAACAGCCGGAGGTATCACCAGTTAAAAACACAGTCGGGAATGGAAGCTGTATACTATGTGATCACACTGTGTTTCTGAGCAGGGAAGAGGAGAACTGTATGAGCCGATTGGACAGCGTCATATAGAAAACATTATACTGCCCAGAGTGAAAATAAAGAGTCACCTCCTATTTGGTAAGTATTTGGTAAGTATAGCCAAATTAGCATATTTATAAAAATGCTCATAACTTTGCAAATAATAAAAGTGTTTGAAAACAAATCACACTGTAGTTATCAGCATCATAACAACTATTAGATTAGTTAGGAGATAGGGAATTAATAAACTAGTGACAGATCCTCTTTAAAGGGGTTATGCGGGGACCGAAAAGTATTATCAGTGCACTCAATGTACTATGTGAGTAAACTGCTAATATACATTCCGGCCCACCGCCGTGCTGATTTTGAGTTTTAAATCGATTTTTATAGCACTGGCGGGGGACTGGAAGTCTAGTGTTACAGTCTTCCTTCATGATGACACCACATGACCGGCCCCGCTGCACTCTATGAACGAGCAGTAGCAGTAGTACAACGGTTACATAGAATAGAGCGGGGCCGGTCACATTATGAGGAGTCGTGTCGTCATGAAGAAAGACTGTGCAGTTTATAATCCTGCCTTATTCAATAAAAAATTCTGTGTCTTTTGACTGCTGTTACCAGATAGGTCTTTTCAAGCACTTGATAAGCAATAACTACACTGTTTAATACCGTATTACTGTTTAATAAAATGTAATCACCATGGTAACAAACATTGAAACGACCGCAATATAAGGGCAGATTCACACGAACGTTGCGTTTTTGCGCGCGCAAACAACGCAGCGTTTTGCGAGCGCAAAAACCATTTGACAGCTGCGTGTGTCATGCGTGTCTGATGCGCGGCTGCGTGATTTTCGCGCAGCCGGCATCATAGAGATGAGGCTTGTCAACGCCCGTCACTGTCCAAGGTGCTGAAAGAGCTAAATCTTTCAGCACCCTCGACAGTGAATGCCGAACACAACAGCGAAAAACCTGTAAAAAAAAAAGATAAAGTTCCTACTTACCGAGAACTTCCCGGCCGTTGCCTTGGTGACGCGTCCTTGGTGACGCGCCTCTCTTGACATCGGGCCCCACCTCCCTGGATGACGCAGCAGTCCAAGTGACCGCTGCAGCCTGTGATTGGCTGCAGCCTGTGCTTGGCCTGTGATTGGCTGGAGCTGTCACTTGAACTGAAGTGTCATCCCGGGAGGTCCGACTGCAGGAAGGAGACAGGAGTAATCGGTAAGTTAGAACTTCGGTTTTTTTTTACAGGTTAATGTATTTTGGGATCGCAAGTCACTGTCCATGGTGCTGAAACAGTTTAACTCTTTCAGCACCATGGACAGTGACTATCTCCTGACGTCGCGTACCAATAATTTTTTTGCCGGGATCGGCCAAAACGAGTTTGGCCGAACCCGGTGAAGTTCGGTACGCTTGTCCGGCTTCGCTCATCGCAAAGACACTCCGTTTGGATGTTCGGAAACAGAAAAGCACGTGGTGCTTTTCGGTTTTCATTCATCCTTTTCACTGCTGTTGCGCGAATCACGCTCGTCCCACGGAAGTGCTTCCGTGTGGTGCGCGTGATTTTCACGCACCCATTGACTTCAATGGGTGCGTGATGCGTGAAATACGCAGAGTTATTGAACCTGTCGCGCTTTTAGCGCAGCAGACAAACGCTGCGCAAAAAGCACGGACTGTCTGTACTGCCCCATAGACTTGTATTGGTCCATGCGTGCCGCGTGAAAACCACGCGGCCCGCACGGACCGAATACACGCTCGTGTGAATCCCCCCTAACACTGAGCAATACATTGCACAGAGAATTCCAAGAGAAATCCCCATGAGTCTAAAACAAACGGATAATAAGGCTATGTTCACACTGACGTCAGAGATTTTGGCGGTAGTCCAATCACATCTGACAGTAAAAATAGCACAGCATGCAGAACTATTCTTGCAAACAAAATGATGGACACCATAGCGGAACCATGATGGACCCTATTTTAAGTCAATGGGGTTTGTTTGGTGCCATTGAGATCTGTCAAACCATGCATTTGGCACTGCGTCATTGGTTATGAATGGAAGCTATAACTCAGATGTGAACAGAGTCTAAGAGCTACACAGCAACACCTTGCTCTCTTGCGTGGTAGTCACATTGATCCACCCATCTGCTGATCATAATGTACATAAGTTTATAACAAACAAAAATAGATTTTCTGATACCTGTATACCTTTTTTCCCCCCAGAAACAGCGCCCCCTTATCCATGGTCTGTGTCTGGTATTGCAACTCAGTCTCTTTAAAGTTAATGAAACTGAACTTCAACTTCACAGGCCATGGACAAGTGTGGGACGGTTTCTGAAAAAAAGCAGACCCGTTTCTTGTTCCCCTTTAACTTAGTTATATTTTTTATAACGTGTTACTTGTTGTTAACAAACAGTAACAGTATAAATAGAAACAATGTAAGGCTACGTTCACATTGGCTTCGTAGATGCTGTCATATTTGCCGGGAAAAATAGCGCTGATATAGCACTATTTTTCTCGTTAAAACAATGAACAAATTGGCAGAACACTATAGGCCCCATTGTAAGTCAACGGGGTTCGTCAGACACCGGTGGTATCCATCTTGCTACTGGTCCAACTATGTGTTGTGGTTTCTGCTATAAACTGAAATCCTGATGCAAGTGTGAACAGAGCCTTACTACATTATCGCTGGGTCCTAAATTCAAAACTATAGTAAAAGACTAAGGCCCAGTCCACACAGAGTTTTTTATGCTGATTTTGACGCGGAAACCGTGTCGGAATCAGCGCCAAAATGCAAAAAATCAGCATGCACTTTCTTGCCGCGTTTCCGCCTCTGACCTACCATTGAAATGGGAGGCAGAAAAAGCATTTTTCGCTGCATTTTTTTTGCCCGCGGTGCTCTATGAACGTGGGTGAAAAATGCCACTAAAAACGCCGCAAAAAACACGGCAAGAAAGTGCAAGCAGGTCAAAATTGACCTCAAAATACCTAATGCCGTGTTCACGCAAATTTTGACTTGCCTGCACACTGTTTGCCGTGTTTTTTACTGCGTTTTTCGCCCATAGACATTGAGCAGAAACACAGCGAAAAACGCTTTCTTTGCCTCCCATTGATGTCAATGGGAGGTCAGAGACGAAAACGCCTGAAAGAAAGATGAGGCTGGACGGCAGCACGGAGGGCTTAAGGGAAAGCCTCCATGACTGCCAAATGAGGGAAGGTCAGCCAATAGGAAGGGAAAGGGTTAGTGGAGGCAGGGAAAAGGGAGGAGACGGAGATGGGAGGAGTTGGGGGTGAGGTATCTGTTCCTCCCGCTGTTTTCGGCATTGAGCCGGAAGCAGCGGGAGGAACAGGTAAAAAATTAGCTCCCACTGCTCCTGCTTACTGGCGATGTCGTCTCCGGTCACAATGCTCGATCAGCTGCGGGCAGCAGCTGCGTACCATGATCCGGGGCGGCTGGAGGAGACAGTGGCGGCGCTGGCCCGGATCCCTCAGGCGGGCCCGTCTTCACGCCGAGCCCGGCGCTCTGTGTCGGCAGTTAGCACTGATGCACTCCCCTCCCCCGCCCCCCTCTCAGGCGCTGGTGACATGGCGGCGGGGGGAGAGTTGATACTTGCTGCCCCTGCTCCAATAAAGCAGAGGGCGTCGTTGGGAGCGGCGGTTGCTCAGGCTCGGTCACCCCGCCGCTCCCGGCGGTCCCGCCCACCTGAACGTTTGAGTACAGATGTGGCCCCGCGGGCCCGGCGTCGCCGGGGGAGCCCTTCTAAGGACGCTGCAGGCCAGGCTGCTGGGACGGGCGTCTCCTCCCAGGGCCTGCGTCCTGGCAGGAATCCCCAGCCGCAACGGGGCTCGAGAGTTAACAGGGAGTCGCAGGCCGGGCTCCCTGTCACGCCCCCACCTTCAGACGCAGTGTTCAGAGTGCAGTCCATGGCCGCCCCGCATGGTGATGGGCAGGCTTCCTCGAGATCATCGGTGAGGACGCCAAGATCAGCGACGACGACGAGGCAACAGGTCCGGTCGGAAGTCTGGGTCCCTGCGGTCGGGCGGCAGGTTGTCGGCCCCTCTGCCAGCGTGCCGGGGTCCCCGTGTCGGAGATGTCGGTGCGAGTACCAGTCGGCAGCGAGAGAGGATCTGGAAGATGGAGAGCTGGATGAGTCGCAGCGCGGTCAGAATTTTCCGGCTGGCGGGAACACAGCGCCTGGGCAGCCTGGTTAGTGTGGAACTCCTACTTTACCGTATCCAGCAATTTTCATGTCGGGTGTTGGGGGTGGGGCAGCGAGCGCGGAGGTATCGGCTGTCGTTAGTGACGTTGTCGGGCGCGATGGCTTATCGGATTTAGTGGGTTGTTTGCGCGAGTTAGTCGGGCGCTTAGATAGGCCTGTAGTTCCAGCGGGGTCCCCGATGGTGGTCTGGGAAGGTCCTCGTGATGTACAGTCACGGTCCATGGTTGGTGATGTTCCGGGGGTATCCAGGGAAGCAGTAGCAGTGTCTGTCCAAACCGAGGCGCAGAAGGATGGGGATAGAATTCGGCTTGATGATCGTGCTTGGGGCGAGGTTTACGTCTGTTTTGAGGGCCCTTTAGGGGCTCACCTTAAGCAGGAGGTCCGGGAACGGATTTGGAAGGATGAGTACGTGGAAATTTTTTCTCTTCTGCCGCTTGCAAAATGTTCGTCAATTGGTCGCAAGCTTTTGCTATTTTGGCAAGTGTGATCGGGGAAAAGGCGCCGGAAAATTGCTCGGCGTTGTTTTGTTATTTCGATGCCATCGGGGAGGCCTATCGGGCGTACGGGGGTCAGGTGTGGTTGCGGTACGATGAGCAATTTTGCCAGGGGAAGGCAGTCCGGCCGGCGATCCGGTGGGATCAAAAAGGATATTGCGCTGTGGTTAGGGGTTACGGCCCCGGTTAAGCAGTCCTTTCCCGGGAGCGTTGGCCAAGGTGGTCAGTCTAGTCAGTCCGGACAGGGCTCTGGGTCAAAACTTGGGTTCTGCTGGCAATTCAATGATGGCCAGTGTACGTTCGGTGCCACATGTAAATTTAAGCATGTCTGTTTGGAGTGCAAAGGCTCCTCGCATGGGGCCGCAAAATGTATACGAAAAGGGAAGCGGTCAGGCCCTCAGTCCTCCTCCGTTGGTCAAGGGGTGGTCGCCGGTGAGGGTGGAAAGGATGGCCCGGTATCTAAGTGAATATCCGAATAGAGTTGCAGCCAAGTTAATTTATGAGGGGTTTTTGTTTGGTTTTGTTATCCCCCCTCCTCCGTATGAGGTTCCGGTTACACGGCGCAACCTTAAGTCGGCTTATCTGCACTCAGCGGTCGTTTCGGAAAAACTTTTGAAAGAAGTTTCATTGGGTCGCATGGCCGGGCCTTTTGTCGAGCCGCCGATAGAGAATCTAGTGGTATCCCCCTTGGGAATCGTGCCAAAGCGGGAGCCCCATAAATTCCGTTTGATTCAGCATTTGTCTTTTCCCAGGGGGATCGTCGGTGAATGATGGGATAGATCACGATTTATGCTCGGTTGTTTACACGTCATTTGACAAAGCGGTGGTGTTAGTGCGGGAGGCGGGGCCCGGGGCGTTGTTGGCAAAGACTGACATTGAGGTGGCTTTTCGCTTGCTGCCGGTACATCAAGAGAGCCAACGGCTGTTGGGTTGCTTCTGGAATCCGGGGTTTTATGTCGATAGGTGTCTTCCAATGGGGTGCTCTCTTTCTTGCGCATACTTCGAGGAATTTAGTAGTTTCGTGGAATGGGTGACGAAGGGCGTAGCTGGGGTGGATTCATTAATACATTATCTTGATGATTTTTTGTGTGTCGGCCCTAGCGGTTCCCCTGTTTGCGGTAACTTATTGTATTCCTTGCAGAAGGTTGCGACGGATTTTGGAATTCCTCTGGCGCCTGGTAAAACTGAGGGCCCGTTCTCTACCATCTGTTTTTTAGGGATCGAAATTGATTCTGTTGCAATGGAGTGCAGGCTTCCTGAGGATAAATTACTGCCATTGCGGCAGGAGGTGAGGCGTGCCTGCCGATTGAAGACCACTTTGCGCGATCTCCAGTCTCTGCTGGGGAAGTTGAACATTGCCTGTAGGATTATGCCAGTGGGTAGAGTTTTTAATAGGCGATTGGCGGCAGCGACGGCGGGTATCCGGGCATCCCATCATTACGTGAGGATTGGGATGGAACACAGGGCGGATCTGCAGGTCTGGGATGCGTTCCTTGGGCAATATAATGGTAGATCTTTGTGGATGTCGCCGGTACAGGATATGAGCGAGTTGGAGCTGTTTACTGACGCGGTGGGGTCCGGTGGTTTTGGCGCGTATGCAGGAGGTCAATGGTGTGCGGGGAACTGGCCGGAGAGCTTGGTGATCAGTGGTCTTACGCGGAATCTGGCCCTGCTCGAGCTGTTCCCCGTCGTGGTTGCGGTGACCATCTGGGGGGACAGGCTCAGGGATAAAAAGTTTTGTTTCCACTGCGATAACATGGGAGTGGTGTTGGCAATTAACAACATATCAGCATCTTCTCCGCCTGTGGTTCAGTTGTTGCGTCACCTAGTCTTGGTGTGCTTGTCTTTAAACACGTGGGTAGTTGCGGTGCATGTACCGGGGGTTTACAATTGTATTGCTGATGCTCTTTCTCGCTCACAGTGGGATCGCTTTCGTCAATTGGCATCGGGAGCAGAGCTGTTCGGTTTGGCTTGCCCGGGACATCTCTGGGATCTGGTTTCGGTCCCGTGAACGGTTGATCGAACGGTCGTTGGCTAGTGCGACTTGGAGCGCTTATTCGGCTTGTTGGCAGCAGTGGGTAAGAGTGTTGGGTAACGTCAGCACGGAGCAAGACAGGTTGGTGGCATTGTTGTACTGGTTGAGGGATGCTTGGGAGGCAGGGTTTTCTCTGGCTAAGGTGAATAGTTTCGTTGCTGGTTTGGCATTTGGATTTAAATTACGGGGTTTTCAGGATGTGTCCAAGAATTGTTTAGTAAGGCAAGCTTTGAAAGGTTTGCGTCGCGGCAGGGCTGAAGCAGATCAGAGGCGACCCGTGTCATTTACCCTCCTTGGTTCGCTGGGTGCGTCGCTGGGGGCTGTTTGTAATTCGCTTTATGAGGTAGAGTTGTTTCGTTTGGCTTTTTCCCTCGCGTTTTTTGGAGCACTCAGAATTGGGGAGTTGGTTTCTCCTAGTACGGCGAGGGCTGGGGAATTGCGACAGGCGGATATGGGTCTATATGGGGATAGACTCGAGATGTTTTTGCGGCGGTCCAAGACTGATCAATTGGGACAGGGTAAGCGGATAGTGTTGTTTGCCCTCCCCGGGTCGGCGATGTGTCCGGTTGCTTGTATGGTTGCTGTCAAGCCACGGGGTGAGGTGCCTGAGTCGCCATTGCTCCGTCATGAGAATGGCTCGTTTTTGTCCAGGTATCAATTTGGTGCTGTATTCAAAAAATGCTTGGCTGAGGTTGGAGTTCGGTATTACTCGTCTCACTCGTTTAGGATCGGCGCGGCTACAGAAGACTTACGTGCGCCCTCATTTGTTGTGAGTTTGTAAATTGTGTTTTGATGGCCTTTATGTGCGTTTGCTTGTCATTTCATTTCAGATCATCGCCCCTGTTTAGTTTGGCTGTTAGGACACTCTTATGTGCACTGGGGGGCACTGCGGGCGGACGTTCGCCCAGATGGCCGTCAGCTTCGCATTCCGCGGCAAGATGCGGTTTTACATTGGCTGGGATTCCGAGGTATGTTATGGACTGGGTATTGACCGAGTTTCAAACATACTCTCAGCTAGATAGAGTCCCGGAGGTTTTGGTGTTACATGTTGGGGGGAACGATCTGGGAGTACGCCCTTTTCGCGAGTTAGAGCGGGATATAAAGCACGATTTGTTGTGTCTGTGGGCGTCTTATCCATGCTTAGTGATTGTTTGGTCGGACATAGTTCCAAGGAAGTTTTGGCGCTTGGCAAGATCAGTGGAGAGGGTTACTAAAGCCCGCATCAAAGTGAACCGGGCGCTGTCACGTTTTTTTGCCAAGAACGGGGGCATTTGTGTTCGACACAGGGATTTGGAGTCTGGAGTCGGAAATTATTGGCGGAGTGATGGAGTACATTTGACCGAGGTTGGAATTGATCTGTGGAGCCTGGCCTTAGCAGAAGGAATTGAGAGGGCGGTGGTGGTTTGGAGGGACTCACAGGCTTAAGGGGGTCAAGGCCTGTTTCGCTGTGGCGGGGGGAGTCCTTGAGGTTGGTCAGTACAAAATGGTGGTGGGGGGGGGGTCGCATCGGGGGTATGCGTCCCCCAAAAAGGTATATCATTTGAAGACTTCATAGGATGTTATCCCTTTGAAGTGGTCTTCTGGTGGTTGGAGCCATCTGCAGTGGTGAGCGGTGCCTCCGAGCTGGTTTACGGCTGGAGGTAAAGAGTTGGTGGTGGTTTGCAGATGGCTAACTTAAAGGAAAACCGATGTAAATGGCTCCAAGGACTTCCCCTGCTCTGTTAAGTGTTAATAATGTTGATTGTTATTTCTGATTCTGACCCATGTTATGTCATGTGAATTATAGGAGGAATTCTCTGGTCGAATTCCTAAAGGAGTATTCTG
>NW_027461931.1:0-72500 GCF_050947455.1 Rhinoderma darwinii | reverse complement strand
GCTGGGACCACAGTCACCAAGAAAACCATTGGTAACACATTACGCCGTAATGGATTAAAATCCTGCAGTGCCCGCAAGGTCCCCCTGCTCAAGAAGGCACATGTACAGGCCCGTCTGAAGTTTGCAAATTAACATCTGGATGATTCTGAGAGTGATTGGGAGAAGGTGCTGTGGTCAGATGAGACTAAAATTGAGCTCTTTGGCATTAACTCAACTCGCTGTGTTTGGAAGAAGAGAAATTCTGGCTATGACGCAAAGAACACCGTCCCCACAGTCAAGCATGGAGGTGGAAACATTATGTTTTGGAGGTGGAAACATTATGTTTTGGGGGTGTTTCTCTGCTAAGGGCACAGGACTACTTCACCGCATCAATGGGAGAATGGATGGAGCCATGTACCGTCAAATCCTGAGTGACAACCTCCTTCCCTCCACCAGGACATTAAAAATGGCTCGTGGCTGGGTCTTCCAGCACGACAATGACCCGAAACATACAGCCAAGGCAACAAAGGAGTGGCTCAAAAAGAAGCACATTAAGGTTATGGAGTGGCCTAGCCAGTCTCCAGACCTAAATCCCATCGAAAACTTATGGAGGGAGCTGAAGATCCGAGTTGCCAAGCGACAGCCTCGAAATCTTAATGATTTACAGATGATCTGCAAAGAGGAGTGGTCCAAAATTCCATCTAACATGTGTGCAAACCTCATCATCAACTACAAAAAACGTCTGACTGCTGTGCTTGCCAACAAGGGTTTTGCCACCAAGTATTAAGTCTTGTTTGCCAAAGGGATCAAATACTTATTTCTCTGTGCACAATGCAAATAAATATATATAATTTTGACAATGTGATTTTCTTTTTTTTTTTTTTTATATAATCTATCTCTCACTGGTAAAAGTAACCTAGCCTAAAAAATCTAGACTGTTCATGTCTTTGACAGTGGGCAAACTTACAAAATCAGCAAGGGATCAAATACTTATTTCCTTCACTGTATAAAACAGGGATTGTCAAAACGAGACAACCCGCTGGGGCTAGACTTAGACAATTTTTTGTAGTGAATGATTGAATCGCCGTCCATAGGAATGCATTAGCCTGGAGTGCTTTATCTCACTGCAAAATATTTGCTGTGATCGCTGTCCATAGGAATGCATTAAGTAGCTTGAAAATCTCTTCAAAGTTGCTTCAGTCAAGCGATTTGCTAGTAATTTTTGTTTTTAATCACTAGATGGTGGGATTCAGAGCTACACACTTGTCAGGAGCCGTTTTGAAGGGATTTTCAAGCTACTTAATGTATTTCTTTGGACAGCGATTTATCACAGCGATTTTATTTAGTGAGTATAACGCCCATGGCCATGGACTGTCCGGATTACTCACTCTATGATGGCCGCAGCCATGGATCTGTGAGCGCTGGTCTCCACTTCGTTCTGCTGTGTGGAGTCGTGTTGTGCCTCTGGTCACGCCAGATGTGTTACACCATGCCTGGTGTCATCTGCCAGGCTTTGCATCAGCTGCCGTCTGAAGTACCATCTGTGCCTAGCCACTGCGACTGTCTGGACTATTCAGGTACCCTTGTGCTGGACTTTGTATTTTTGGGTACTCTGTTTGGCCAGCTGCTATCCCGCTACGGCGGTGCGGCCTAGTGGGTCACGGTCTGACACTGTCAATTTATTCATACATTTCCAGGAGGAATAATGGAGGAATTGCAATACACAGAGTTTTAAGAAAAGATGATCCAGCATTGGTATTTCATGGGGAATACAAGTATTTACTAAAACAGAAAAGGTGTCAGGAGAGGTGACAGGTTGTCTTTAAGATCTCAGCCTTTTTGTTTTCCTCTACAACTATATTTCTGCGGTTGCCATTTAGAAGGCTAATATTATGAGAATTCTATTCTATGTATTTATAGTTATACCTTTTCTTGGGGACTGAATTTAATGTTGGCTATTGTTCTTTCTGTACCCAACTGTTAACTTGATTACATTTTCACATTTCCTATTGATATGTTTGTATATTTTATATGCATTTTCACTATCTTTAACCTTCAATAATGCATCTTTATTTACCGGTACACATATAAAAACATACCATGTCCGTATGGTGTGTGTCACGAAGCGGGTTAGTGGACCCACTAGGCCGTACCGCCGCAGCGGGGAGGCAGCTGGCCAAACAACAGGACACCCCAGAAATACAATGTCCCGCACAAGGGTACCTGAATAGTCCAGATGGCGGCCGCAGCTCTGGCACAGATGAGATGGGTGCAGCAAATGGCGCCAAACGTGGTGGATGACACAGGAGCCGCAAGTTGCGCCAGACTTGGCGGATTCCTCCGGACATGGCAGATAACACAGGACGTGGCGGACTCCTCCGGACATGGCAGATGACACAGGACGTGGCGGATTCCTCCGGACGTGGCAGATGACACGGGACGTGGCGGATTCCTCTGGACATGGCAGATGACACGGGACGTGGCGGATTCCTCTGGACGTGGCAGATGACACAGGACGTGGCACGACTAGATACTAGGGCAAAGCACGGAAACAGGAACGGGGAACAAGGTACGGGTAACAACAGGAACGGGAAACACTAAGGGACCATTTGCAAGACAGACTGGGAAAACTAACAGCGCTCAGTCATCGAACTAGGGGGCTGGACCCCTCTTATAGCCCAGGGTACTCACGGGTCAAAGGTCGTTCAAGATGTCCGGTGCGCGCGCTGCCCCTTTAATAACGGGGACGAGCGTGCGCGCGCACCCTGCGGGCTCCGGCGAAGGTGAGTGGATGCAAGCGCTGGCGTCTCCTGAGGAGGAGGCTGGGGCCAGCGCTTGCCGACTCGTGGCTGCGGCTGTCAGCGGGAGGCTGGAGCTGACAGCCCGCAGCCACGGACGTTACAGTATCCCCCCTCTTACGCCCCCTCTTCTTGGGACCGGAGCGAGAGAGAAACTTCTTTAGAAGAGTAGGGGCATTTAGGTTCTCCTCCGGCTCCCAGGACCTCTCTTCGGGACCAAACCCCCTCCAATCCACCAAATACAAGGTCTTTCCTCTCACTCTCTTGGTGTCCAAGATCTCCTTTACCTCAAAGATGTCCGAGGAGCCGCTGGGAGCAACCGCAGGGCTGGGAGTCTTGGAATAGCGGTTTAGGATCACAGGCTTCAGGAGGGAGACGTGGAAGGAGTTGGGAATCCCGAGGGTAGGAGGCAGCCGAAGCTTGTAGGCGACAGGGTTGATCTGCTGCAGGACCTCGAATGGTCCAAGGAACCTGGGAGCGAACTTGTATGAAGGCACCTTCAAGCGAATGTTCCGAGAGGACAGCCAGACTTTAGTCCCCGGAAGATACTGAGGCGGCTCTTTTCTCTTAATATCTGCCTTTCGCTTCATGCGATCTACTGCCAGCAAAATAGAGGACCGGGTCTGTTGCCAGATTTGCAGGAAGTACCCATATGCAGAGTCAGCAGCGGGAACCTGAAATGAAGTCGACACAGGGAGAGGAACTCTTGGATGTTGACTGTACACGATGTGAAACGGAGTGGAAGTGGTGGACTCACTTGTGTGGTTGTTGTAAGAAAATTCAGCCCATGGTAGAATCTGTACCCAGTTATCGTGCTGTGAAGAGATGAAATGGCGGAGATAATTTTCCATGATCTGGTTGATCCTCTCAACTTGCCCATTGGATTGGGGGTGATAGGCAGAGGAAAAGTCCAATCTCACATCCAGGAGTTTACAGAGGGCTCTCCAGAACTTAGAGGTAAACTGAACCCCCCGGTCGGACACAATGTGAAGAGGCAAGCCATGCAAGCGGAAGATGTGCTGAATGAAGAGACTTGCCAGACGAGGAGCAGAAGGTAGGCCGGTCAGCGGGATAAAATGAGCCATCTTAGAGAACCGGTCCACCACCACCCAAACAGTGTTACATCCTGCTAAGGGGGGAAGGTCTGTGACGAAGTCCATCACAATGTGCTGCCAGGGGGCATTGGGTACAGGCAGAGGTTGAAGCAGGCCGGCAGGCTTGGAGTGAGTCACTTTGTTAGAGGCACACACCGTGCAAGCAGAGACAAAGTCCAGAACATCCTTAGGTAGCGTGGTCCACCAAAAGTGACGAGCAATTAGGTCTCAGGTTTTACGGACACCGGCGTGCCCAGCAAGTTTAGAACTATGTCCCCAGCGGAGAATTCTACTCCTGTCCGCCAACCGAACAAAAGTCCTCCCAGGAGGGATGTCTCTAACCTGCAGAGGATTAGCAGTGACGATGCAGGATGGGTCTATGATGGTCTGGAGGGACTCCACCGTGTCTTCCGTCTCAAACGATCTGGACAGGGCATCGGCCCTCACATTCTTGTCTGCGGGACGGTAGTGGAGCACAAACAGAAAACGGGTGAAGAACAGCGACCACCTGGCTTGACGAGGATTAAGTCTTTGAGCGGACTGAAGGTAAGTGAGGTTCTTGTGGTCGGTAAAGATCAGGATGGGGTGAGCAGCGCCCTCCAGAAGATGTCTCCACTGCTCCAGAGCTAATTTGATGGCCAGCAGCTCCCGATCTCCAATGGAGTAATTGCGCTCAGCAGAAGAAAACAGTCTAGAGTAGTAGCCACATACTACTGCCTTTCCTTTGGAGCTCCTCTGGAACAGGAGTGCACCTGCACCAACAGAGGAAGCATCCACTTCCAGTGAGAACTGCCGACATACGTCAGGATGATGGAGGATCGAGGCTGAAGTGAAGGCACTCTTCAGGCTATTAAATGCAGACTCTGCCTCCGGAGTCCACACTTTGGCGTTCACACCCTTCTTGGTAAGGGTCGAGATGGGAGACGTCAGAGAAGAGAAGTTAGGAATAAACTGCCGGTAGAAATTGGCGAATCCCAGGAACCGCTGTATGGCCCTTAAGCCTTGGGGACGTGGCCACTCCAGGACAGCCTTCACTTTCTCAGGATCCATCTTGAGGCCTTGATCCGAGATGATGTAGCCCAGGAAGGGCAGAGAACTCTTCTCAAAGATGCACTTCTCCAGCTTGGCGTATAAATGATTCTCCCTCAATCGTAGTAGAACCTGACGAACATGCCTCCGATGAGTCATCTGATCTGGGGAGAAAATTAAAATATCATCGAGATAAACAACAACACAGACATAGAGTAGATCTCGGAAGATGTCGTTAACGAACTCCTGAAACATTGCGGGAGCGTTACACAGTCCGAAGGGCATCACCAGGTATTCGTAGTGCCCGTCCCGAGTGTTAAATGCCGTCTTCCATTAGTCACCCCGGCGAATCCGGACTAGATTGTAAGCCCCACGCAGGTCTAGCTTAGAAAAATTTTTGGCCCCTCGTATGCGATCAAATAGCTCAGAGATGACTGGCAACGGGTATTTGTTCTTGACTGTGATCAGGTTGAGGCCCCTGTAGTCAATGCAGGGACGAAGGGATCCATCCTTCTTTTTAACGAAGAAGAATCCAGCCCCGGCCGGGGAGGAAGATTTTCGTATAAAACCCCTCTCCAGATTCTCCTTTATATAGGCCGACATGGATAGAGACTCAGGCAGGGAGAGAGGATATACCCGTCCACGGGGAAGAGAGGCATTAGGAACCAGTTCAATGGGGCAGTCATAGGTGCGATGTGGAGGCAGCGTCTCAGCCTCCTTTTTGCTGAAAACATCTGCATACTGAGCAAAATGGGGAGGCAGTCCCGACAGTGACTGAGGCAGAGAAGGCTTGACAGGATGGATCTGCAGCAGACAACGACCATGGCACTTGGAGCCCCATTGGAGAACCTCTCCAGAATTCCAGTCCAGGACTGGGGCATGTAGTCGAAGCCAAGGCAGGCGCAGCAGAACAGGATTGATGGCTTTGGGCAAAACAAGGAACGAAATAAATTCAGAATGAAGTACTCCAACCTGGAGCTTCAACGGCTTGGTTCTAGAGGTAATGGGATCAGGCAGAGGCAGTCCATTAACTGAGGCAACAGCCAAAGATGTCTCCAGGGGAACTGTGGGCAGCTGAAGATGATCCACAAGCTCTTTCTGGATGAAATTTGCAGCAGAGCCAGAGTCAAGATAGGCAGAGACTTGATGCGTCCTGTCGCCGTATACCAGGCTCACAGGAATAGTCAGTTTGGAAGCGAATCCTCTGTTAGATTCTGTTCCACCTAGTGTTGTCTCTCCAACCAATCCCAGGCAATAGGGTCTCTCCGGCCTCTGGGGGCACAGACGCACAACATGGCCTCCATGGCCGCAATACAAACAAAGTCCAAAAGTGCGTCTGCGTTGTCTCTCCTGGGTAGACAATTTAACATAAGTACTCTGCATCGGGTCCTCTGGTGGGACAGCAGAATCCAGCCTGGGAAGTTCTCCTCCCCGGAGAACCTCTTGGGAACGTTCCCGGATCCTCATGTCGACACGGGAGGCGAGTAGGATAAGATCGTCCAGGGTAGATGGCAGATCGCGAGCAGCCAGCTCGTCCTTGATCCCTGAAGACAGTCCCTGCCAGAATGTAGCCACCAAAGCCTCGTTGTTCCAGGTCAATTCAGCAGCCAGGATACGGAACTGAATGGCATACTCGCCCACGGAGAGGTCTCCCTGGTGTAGGGTCAGCAAGGATGCAGCAGCCGAAGAAACTCTCCCAGGTTCCTCAAAGATCGAGCGGAAGGTCTGTAAGAAGTACTGCAAGTCCCGGGTCTCTGGTCCCTGATGTTCCCACAGAGGATTGGCCCATGCCAGGGCTTTGCCGGTAAGGAGAGAGATGATAAAGGCGATCCTGACATCATCCGAACAGAAGGACCTGGCATGTAGTCTGAAATGGATCAGGCACTGATTCAAAAATCCCCTGCAGGACCTCGGATCTCCGTCATAGCGTGGAGGTAGCGGCAAGAAACACAGGGGGTTGGTACCGGTACAGACAGGAAGTGTGGCAGGCGGAACCGCAGGAACGGGTGCGGTGATGACTGTGGACGGAGCAAGCAGCCGATGGGCTATGGCGTTCACCGACAGGAGGAGCTGGTCTTGTCGTGACTGGAGATCCTCCATCTCAGCCAGCATGGCTTGTGTAGACAACGTCGCAGGTTGACCAGCGGGGTCCATGGCCTGAGCGTACTGTCACAGAGCGGGTTAGTGGACCCACTAGGCCGTACCGCCGCAGCGGGGAGGCAGCTGGCCAAACAACAGGACACCCCAGAAATACAATGTCCCGCACAAGGGTACCTGAATAGTCCAGATGGTGGCCGCAGCTCTGGCACAGATGAGATGGGTGCAGCAGATGGCGCCAAACGTGGCGGATGACAGGAGCCGCAAGTTGCGCCAGACGTGGCGGATTCCTCCGGACGTGGCAGATGACACAGGACGTGGCGGATTCCTTAGACGTGGCGGATTCCTCCAGACATGGCGGATGACACGGGACGTGGCGGATTCCTCCGGACGTGGCAGATTCCTCTGGACGTGGCAGATGACACAGGACCTGGCAGATTCCTCTGGACTTGGCACGACTAGATACTAGGGCAAAGCACGGAAACAGGAACGGGGAACAAGGTACGGGTAACAACAGGAACGGGAAACACTAAGGGACCATTTGCAAGACAGACTGGGAAAACTAACAGCGCTCAGTCATCGAACTAGGGGGCTGGACCCCTCTTATAGCCCAGGGTACTCACGGATCAAAGGTCGTTCAAGATGTCCGGTGCGCGCGCTGCCCCTTTAAGAGCGGGGACGAGCGTGCGCGCGCACCCTGCGGGCTCCGGCGAAGGTGAGTGGATGCAAGCGCTGGCGTCTCCTGAGGAGGAGGCTGGGGCCAGGGCTTGCCGACTCGTGGCTACGGCTGTCAGCGGGAGGCTGGAGCTGACAGCCCGCAGCCACGGACGTTACAGTGTGCCATAAGTCTAAAAGTTGGGGGTCCCACCCTCTTTCCATTGAAGTCTATGGGAGGTACGAAAACAGCCAAACAAGTAATGCATCCCCTCTAGAGCCAACCACCAGTCTCTATTTCCCAATTACTTTCAGAATAGTTAAAACCCCCATAATAAGAACGTATGACGTATCAGAAGTACAATTTGTCTGGATTTTATCGTTAAAGAGGAACTCGCACATATTCTTGGTAAAGCACGTTTCGCATTTTTTTTATTTGTGTTTTTTTTATACTCTAATGTTGTGCCAAGGTATCACTAGTTACAGGTCACCTCTGGGAAGAACTTATGTGCCTGTTCCTCCACAATGTTTTCTGTAATCTCGTTTGTTCTTACTAAAATTATGTTTAACCAGTTCCTGTGACTTATGTTGATGGTATTGTCACATAGAAGTCTACTCTACATAACGTGAGGCACATAATGATATGACACATTCCTCTACATGCAAAGCAGATAGACCTGATTCATTACCTACGTAACATATCTCACACATCTCACGGAGCTCAGGCAAATGGAAGTTATTCAGAAAATGGTATATAAACATACTGTTATATTATATAGTAGTAGACAATCATCCTGTATCATTGTGCAGGAAATACAGTGAATTTTGTATGAAAAAAAAGCCTTTTGGTGCTTGGAAGCTATAATCAAGCAGGCAAGTGGTTGACAGATCCTACTGTTGATAAGAGTTGAAATTTGCTACTTTTAGTGGATGTATTGCTGTGACTGGACTGTGGATGTTTGCTCATGCCAAGCTCATTTTATATCAATAAATTATACCTGCATTTAGGGCTGGGCAATTAATCTAAAAATAATTGAAATCGAAATTCAACACAATTAATCGACGTCATCATGCGAATTTCAGTTTTACCAATTATTTCCTCCCAGTTTAAACTGTATCTGCATCTTTAGGACGCAGATACAGTTGAATTCAATGGTAGAGCAGGGGACCGTAAGGCATTATACTGTGTGGAGGGCATTTATGGGGGCATTATGCTGTGTGGAGGGCATTTATGGAGGCATTATACTGTGTGGAGGACAGTTATGGGGGGCATTATACTGTGGTGGTAGCTATGGGGGGCATTATACTCTGTGTGGGCAGCCATGGGGGGCATTATAATCTGTGAGGGCAGCTAAAGGGGCATTGTACTCTGTGGAGAGCATTTATGGGGGCATTATACTGTGTGGAGAGCATTTATGGAGGCATTATACTATGTGGAGGACAGTTACGGGGGCATTATACTGTGGTGGTAGCTATGGAGGGCATTATACTCTGTGGGGGCAGCTATAGGGGCATTGTACTCTGTAGAGGGCAACTATAGGGGCATTATACTGTGTGGATGCAGTTATAGGGGCATTATACTGTGTGGGGGCAGTGTCAGGGGTTATATTATATACAGTAGTATAGAGCAGGCCCAGGGGATACATTTTAATTCAATGGCGTAGCATGCAAATAGGGAGCGTAGCATGCAAAAAAGGAGTGTGCCCTAAATAATCATTCAATAATCGGAATCAAGGTTACATGTTCAATTAATCGTAATTTTGATTTAGGTCATAATTACCCAGCCCTACCTGCATCCTATGTGTTTATAATGACAGATCTGTGAATGGCAGCTAAACTACTTGTTGATAGTTTCCAGGCAGCATATAAAGAATACTATTGATGCTATATTATAAAGATGAATACCTATACGAGTATAGACCATTGGCATGCGCCAAACAATAATGCATCCACACAAATCATAAAGCAAATATCAATACCTATACCAGACTGTGAAGACTACTAGTATATCCAGAAAATGAAACACACATAGCACAAGTACCATGACAATATAAAATAAACTTTATTGAAATATACATAACACATTGGCCATCAAAATATAAAAACAATATAGCACACAGTTAAAAAGGAGTATGGAGGAGCTGCGTGAATAATCCAATATATATGCTACCATACTATAAACATCCTGTGATGTGGTAACAAATGCAGATATCTATAGAAAAGATAATCATATAGATCAAGTATTTGGACAACAGAAGCACATAAATATATTTAGCACCTAACAGAAGAGCACACAATTGTGCATGCATATAAAAGTATACAGCTAAAGCTCCAAGTTGCACCCAAAACAAAGACCATGCCTTATAAATAAAGGATATTGCACAAACCCATGGACTGCATGATCGGAAGCACGCAGGAACACTCCACACTGACCGCCCCCCGACGCACGTTTCACCGTCAGCTTTCTCAAGGGGTACTGACTGATGGGATAGTGGTTGTTTTAAATATAAAATGCAGAGGGAGGGGACTACACGAATAGCCAAACACTAAGCAGTGTTCACAGCATATGGAGATCTGCAATCACAGATCAAATTACACCTACCATGCTGCAGGCACCATTAGGCTATGTTCACACGGGGCATTTTGCAGGAGAAACATCTGCCCCAAAATTCTGTTTGGAAGTCCGAGGCAGACATTCCTCTCCCTGCACGCCGATTTTCGCGGCGATTCTCGCGCCGCTTTTTGCCCGTGGCCATTGAGCGCCGCGGGCACAAAACAGCGCGAAACACGCTTTCTCTGCCTCCCATTGAAGTCAATGGGAGGTCAGAGGCGGAAGCGCACGAAGATATCAATGGGAGGCGTTTTCGGGCCGTTTTTGCCGAGCCTTGCGACGCGGTTTCCGCATCAAAAAACTTGGCAAGATACTCCGTGTGAACACAGCCTCAATGTGTTTCGCGCTGTTTTGTGCCTGCGGCGCTCAATGGTCGCGGGCGAAAAGCGGCGATTGATTTCAATGGGAGGTGTCGGCGTCTTTTTCCCGCGAGCAGTAAAACTGCCTCGCGGGAAGGGGAAGGGACATGCCCTATCTTCGGGCGCTTCCGCCTCTGACCTCCCATTGACTTCAATGGGAGGCAGAGAAAGCGCGTTTCGCGTTGTTTTGTGCCCGCGGCGCTCAATGGCCGCGAGCGAAAAGCGGCGCGAGAATCGCCGTGAAAATCGGCGTGCAGGGAGAGGAATGTCTGCCTCGGACTTCCAAACGGAATTTTGGGGCAGATGTTCCTCCTGCAAAATTCCCCGTGTGAACATAGCCTAATGGTGCCTGCAGCATGGTAGGTGTAATTTGATCTGTGATTGCAGATCTCCATATGCTGTGAACACTGCTTAGTGTTTGGCTATTCGTGTAGTCCCCTCCCTCTGCATTTTATATTTAAAACAACCACTATCCCATCAGTCAGTACCCCTTGAGAAAGCTGACGGCGAAACGTGCGTCGGGGGCGGTCAGTGTGGAGTGTTCCTACGTGCTTCCTATCATGCAGTCCATGGGTTTGTGCAATATCCTTTATTTATAAAGCATGGTCTTTGTTTTGGGTGCAACTTGGAGCTTTAGCTGTATACACTTATATGCACGCACAATTGTGTGCTCTTCTGTTAGGCGCTAAATATATTTATGTGCTTCTGTTGTCCAAATACTTGATCTATATGATTATCTTTTCTATAGATATCTGCATTTGTTACCACATCACAGGATGTTTATAGTATGGTAGCATATATATTGGATTATTCACGCAGCTCCTCCATACTCCTTTTTAACTGTGTGCTATATTGTTTTTATATTTTGATGGCCAATGTGTTATGTATATTTCAATAAAGTTTATTTTATATTGTCATGGTACTTGTGCTATGTGTGTCTCATTTTCTGGATATACTAGTAGTCTTCACAGTCTGGTATAGGTATTGATATATTATAAAGATGTCATGTTTTACATTTTCTGACTATACTGCCGATTTTAATTAAAGGTGTGGCTACACTTAAATAAACTAGCGCTGAGTTGTGTTTTCTCAGTGAAACCAGAATACCATGCTTGATAGTCCTCAAATTATTAAGCAATATATATATTTAGAACTTCGCAGATGTCTCACAATACCAGTTGTGTCACTAGCACCTTCTAAGTGTTTATGATTGTAATTCAGGAGTGCTTTCACACCTTAAGTAGTAATTGTTTTCACATTATACAACAGATCTGATTTTAGCAGTCTAACCAAAGAGCAACTAAACTAACCGCTGGATATGAACATTACAACAAATGCACCAAATGCATCTTTATAAATGTATTACCGCGACAATTGTGGCCTATTGACCGGGCCGTGCACCATCTATACCCCCTTATCGGAAGGAACATTTTTAAAAAATCTAATCTCTCCTTACCGTTCCTCTTCACTTCCCCCCCCTCCAGGTCCCCTCAGGCTCCTTCAGTGTGCCACGGCTCATACAAGGTTCTGACACTGAACAACGTCAGGGCCTTATATGCAAAGCAGGACTAAACGTCATGAATGCTGCGTCACATACAACGTCCTGATGCTGCCTGGCGTCAGTACATTGTATGAGCCGCAGCATGCTGAGGGAGCCTAAGGAACGCCGGAGTTTAGAAGCGAAGATGAGCTGTAAGGGCAGTATACTTTTTTATCATTGTCCGATGGTGATGGGGAAGGGGGGGGGGGGTAGTATGATGGGTGGCAAGGTACAGGGCTCGACCTTGCAATGCCCCACAGGGTAAAATCTACGCTAACTCCCAGCTGCTCCCAGATTTCCACTATAAATTATGCCAGTTTTCTAGCGCAAATTATAATAAATTTGTCAGGCTGTGATGCCGCCTTTTGTTAAAGAGGCTCTGTCACCAGATTCTCAAATTCCTATCTCCTATTGCATGTGATCGGCGCTGCAATGTAGATAACAGTAACGTTTGTTTGTTTTTTTTAAACGTACATTTTTGGCCAAGTTATGAGCTATTTTATATTTATGCAAATGAGCTTTGAAATGGACAACTGGGCGTGTTTTTATTTGTATGTCCAACTGGGTGTGTATTGTGTTTTTAACTGGGCGTGTTTACTTGTTATACTAACTGGGCGTTGTGGAGAGAAGTGTATGATGCTGACGAATCAGTGACCAATCAGCATCATGCACTACTCTCCATTTATTTACACAGCACAGTGTTCTTACTAGAACGATGTGCAGCCACATACACAAGTGTCCTGATAATGAATACACATGACCTCCAGCCTGGACGTCATGTGTACTCAGAATTGTGACACTTCTGAATCCTTTCTGTGAGATTTCCAGCAAGGGAAACGAAATCTCGTTTACCTCGTAATCTCGCGAGTGTCCTGACAATGAATATACATTACCTCCAGCAAGGACGTGATGTGTATTCAGAATCCTGACACGTCTGAATTCTTTTCTGTGAGATTTCCATGAAGGCAAACGTAATCTCGTGAGATTACGATGTAAACGAGATTACGTTTGCCTTGCTGGTAATCTCACAGAAAAGATTCAGACGTGTCAAGATTCGGAATAGACATCACATCCTGACTGGAGGTAATGTATATTCATTGTCAGGACACTGCAGTAATGTTAGTCTTTGTGTATGTGGCTGCACATAATGATATAGCTATATCGCTAGTGCAGTGTAAACGAATGGAGAGGAGTGCATGATGCTGATTGGTCACTGATTGGTCAGCGTCATACACTCCTCTCTACAACGCCCACTTGGTCTAAAGTAAAAACAAGCCCACTTGGACATTAAGAAACTAATTAGCATAAAGCGAAAAATCTCTCAAAGTGGTAAAAATAGATCGTTTTTCTAAATAAAAAGCACTGCTGTCACCTACATTATAGCGCTCATCTCCTTATGTAGGAGATAGGCCACTTATAATGTGTTGACAGAGCCTCTTTATGTAAAGGATCTGCCAGGCACAACTTCAGTGTATACGCCCATAGGTAATCAGTCTGCACCTGAGTCTATGTCTCTGAGACTGACTCCTTCTTCCACCACTCAGGATGGCAGGCTTAGGAGTGGGAGAGCCTATCGCAGCCTGGCCAGACGGAGCTAGCTCCTGCCCTCTGTCTATTTATACCTGCCTTTCCTGTTCCTCCTTTGCTTGTGATTCTTCTCGTGTGGTTTCCTGGCCCAGCTACAGCTTCGAACTATTTGATCCTGCTCCATACTGACCCTGGCTTACTGACTACTCTCCTGCTCTGCGTTTGGTACCTCGTTCACTCCTGGTTTGACTCTGCTCGTTCACCACTCTTGTTGCTCACGGTGTTGCCGTGGGCTACTGCCCCATTTCCCTTAGCTTTGTGTACCCTTGTCTGTTTGTCTCGTGCACTTACTGAGCGTAGGGACCGCCGCCCAGTTGTACCCCGTCGCCTAGGGCGGGTCGTTGCAAGTAGGCAGGGACAGAGTGGCGGGTAGATTAGGGCTCACTTGTCCGTTTCCCTACCCCTATCATTACATAATCACAAGCCCTATACCTAGTCTACCCTGGTCCCTGACACTACTATGGACCCCCTTGAGACCCTGGCCCAGCAAGTGCAGGGTCTCTCCCTACAGGTCCAGGCCCTGGCTCAGAGGGTCAACCAGCCTGACGCTACCATGGTAGTGCCCCTCACCTCTTGAACCCCACCTCAAGTTGCCTGACCGGTTCTCAGGGGACCGGAGGACTTTTCTCTCCTTTCGGGAGAGTTATAGGTTCTACTTTCGCTTAAAGCCTCACTCCTCAGGTTCTGAGAGCCAGCGGGTGGGTATAATTATGTCCCGGCTCCAGGAAGGGCCCCAAGAGTGGGCCTTCTCCTTGGCTCCTGACGCCCCTGAACTTTCCTCCGTTGATCGTTTCTTTTCTGCTCTCGGACTCCTTTATGACGAGACTGACGGGACTGCCTTTGCCGAGAGTCAGCTGGTGACCTTACGTCAGGGTAAGAGACCTGTTGAGGGGTATTGTGCTGACTTTAGGAAGTGGTGCGTAGCTTCTCGGTGGAATGACCCTGCCTTAAGTTGCCAGTTTAGGTTGGGTCTGTCGAACGCCCTGAAAGACCTGCTAGTTAGCTATCCCTCTTCTGACTCCCTTGACCAGGTTATGGCTTTAGCGGTACGACTTGACCGATGTCTCAGGGAACGATGAATTGAACGTTTTTGTGTTTTTCCCTCTGACTCCCCCATGATGCCTCCCAAGGTCCCGTTGCTTCGCTCTTCCACGGAAGACTCGGAGGTACCTATGCAACTCGGGGCCTCCGTGTCCCCCCGACAACGTAGAGAGTTCTGCAGGAAGAATGGTCTCTGCTTCTATTGTGGGGATGACAAGCATCAAGTGAACACCTGTCCTAGGCGTAAGAATAAGCAGCCGGAAAATTCCGCGCCTAAGTGATCATCGGGGAGGTCACTTGGGCGCACAGGTATTTCCCATAAATATGAAACGTAATAAAATCTTGATTCCCTTTCAGGTCTCTTTTGGTGGTAGGTCTGCTACCAGCAGTGCCTTCGTGGATTCAGGGTCTTCTGCTAATATCATGTCTGTGGAATTTGCTATGTCTCTAGCTATGCCTTTGATTGATTTGCCTAAACCTGTCCCTGTAGTGGGTATCGACTCCACTCTTGCTAATAGTTATTTTACACAGCATACCCCTGTTTTTGAACTCCTTGTTGGCTCCATGCATTTGGAGCAGTGCTCTGTACTGTTGATGCAGGGATTATCGTCCGATTTGGTTTTAGGCCTTCCCTGGTTGCAGTTGCATAATCCCACGTTTGACTGGAATACTGGGGAGCTTACCAAATGGGGTAATGAATGCTTGACGTCATGTTTTGCTGTTAATTCTATTTCTCCCCCTGAGAAGGTGAACACGCTACCTGAGTTTGTTCAGGACTTCGCTGATGTTTTCTCTAAGGAGGCCTCCGAAGTGTTACCTTCTCATAGAGAATACGATTGCGCTATCGAATTGGTACCAGGAGCGAAGCTCCCTAAGGGTAGGATATTTAATCTTTCTTGTCCCGAACGTGAAGCCATGAGAGAGTATATCCAGGAATGCCTGGCCAAGGGTTACATTCGCCCCTCTACTTCTCCGGTAGGTGCTGGCTTCTTCTTCGTAGGGAAGAAGGATGGTGGTCTTAGGCCATGCATTGACTACCGTAACTTGAATAAGGTCACTGTAAGGAACCAGTATCCCCTTCCTTTGATTCCTGATCTCTTTAATCAGGTTCAGGGGCCCAATGGTTCCCTAAGTTTGATCTACGTTGGGCGTATAACCTTATCCGCATCAAAGAGGGGGATAAGTGGAAGACTGCGTTTAATACGCCCGAATGTCATTTCGAATACCTCGTCATGCCCTTTGGGTTGTGTAATGCTCCTGCGGTCTTCCAGAATTTCATAAATGAGATTTTAAGAGATTACCTGGGGGTATTTCTTGTAGTGTACCTTGATGACATACTGGTGTTTTCCAAGGACTTGTCCTCCCACATTGAGCATGTCAGGAAGGTGCTCCAGGTCCTTCGGGAAAACAAACTGTTTGCGAAAACCGAAAAATGTGTGTTTGGGGTACAGGAGATACCATTTTTGGGTCAAATCCTCACTCCTCATGAATTCCGCATGGACCCCGCCAAGGTCCAGGCTGTGGCGGAATGGGTCCAACCTGCCTCACTGAAGGCGTTACAGTGTTTCTTGGGATTCGCTAATTATTACAGGATATTTGTTGCTAACTTCTCGGTCATCGATAAGACTCTTACGGACCTCACTCGCAAGGGTGCTGATCTCGTCCACTGGCCTCCTGAGGCTGTCCAGGCTTTTGAGGTCCTTAAGAAGTGCTTTATCTCGGCCCCGGTGCTGGTTCAGCCCAAACAAATGGAGCCATTTATCGTGGAAGTTGACGCATCCGAGGTGGGAGTGGGGGCTGTCTTGTCCCAGGGTACCAGGTCCCTCACCCATCTCCGTCCCTGTGCCTAGTTCTCCAGGAAGTTTTCGCCCACTGAGAGTAACTATGATATTGGCAACCGCGAACTCTTAGCCATTAAATGGGCATTTGAAGAGTGGCACCACTTCCTGGAGGGGGCTAGGCACCAGGTAACGGTCCTTACCGAACACAAGAATCTGGTTTTCCTAGAATCTGTCCGGAGGCTAAACCCGAGACAAGCTCGATGGGCGCTATTTTTTACCAGATTCAACTTTTTGGTTACCTATAGGGCTGGGTCTAAAAATATTAAGGCCGATGCACTGTCGCGGAGCTTCATGGCCAGCCCTCCTTCGGAGGAAGATCCTGCTTGTATTTTGCCTCCTGGTATAATCATTTCTTCTATTGATTCTGATTTAGTCTCTGAAATTGCGGCCGATCAAGGTTCAGCTCCCGGGAACCTTCCTGAGGACAAGCTGTTTGTTCCCCTGCAATTCCGGCTAAGGGTACTTAGGAAGAATCATGACTCCGCACTATCTGGTCATCCAGGCGTCCTGGGTACCAAACACCTCATTGCCAGAAACTATTGGTGGCCTGGGTAGCCTAAAGAGGTTTGTGCTAGATCCAAGACTCCCAGGTCCCGACCAGCGGGCTTACTACGTTCTTTGCCCATTCCCCAGAGACCTTGGACCCATATCTCCATGGATTTTATCACCGATTTGCCTCCATCTCAAGGCAAGTCGGTGGTGTGGGTTGTAGTAGACCGCTTCAGTAAGATGTGCCACTTTGTGCCCCTCAAGAAACTACCCAATGCCAAAACTTTAGCTACCTTGTTTGTCAAACACATCCTGCGTCTCCATGGGGCCCCTGTCAATATTGTTTCGGACAGAGGGGTACAATTTGTTTCATTGTTTTGGAGAGCCTTCTGTAAAAAGTTGGAGATTGATCTGTCCTTCTCCTCTGCCTTCCATCCTGAAACTAATGGCCAAACGGAGAGGACTAATCAATCTCTAGAACAATATTTAAGGTGTTTTGTCTCTGACTGTCAATATGATTGGGTCTAATTCATTCCCCTCGCCGAATTTTCCCTTAATAACCGGGTCAGTAACTCGTCAGGGGTCTCCCCCTTTTTCTGTAATTTTGGGTTTAATCCACGGTTCTCCGTTTCACCTGGTAGTTCCAACAATCCCGAGGTAGAGGTAGTTCATCGGGAACTGTGCACAGTCTGGGCCCAGGTTCAGAAGAACCTAGAGCCGTCCCAGAGCGTACAAAAAACTCAGGCTGATAGAAGACGTTCTGCTAACCCCTTGTTTAGGGTCGGGGATCTGGTGTGGTTATCGTCTAGGAACTTGCTCCTTAAGGTCCCGTCCAAGAAGTTTGCTCCCCGGTTTATTGGGCCGTATAAAGTCATTGAAGTCCTCAATCCTGTCTCCTTCCGACTGGAGTTGCCCCCATCTTTTCGAACACACGACGTGTTTCATGCCTCCCTCCTTAAACGCTGCTCCCCGTCCTTGGCTCCCTCGAGGAAACCTCCTGTTCCCGTTCTCACCCCTGAGGGGGTGGAATTCGAGGTGGCCAAGATTGTGGACAGCAAGATGGTCCAAGGCTCCCTTCAGTACCTGGTCCATTGGAGAGGATACGGGCCTGAGGAGAGGACTTGGGTACCCGCCCGGGATGTTCACGCTGGGGTATTGGTCAGGAAGTTCCACCTTCGTTTCCCCAATAAACCAGGTCCACTTAGAAAGGGTCCGGTGGCCCCTCATAAAAGGGGGGGTACTGTAAAGGATCTGCCAGGCACAACTTCTGTGTATACGCCCATGGGTAATCAGTCTGCACCTGCTTCTATGTCTGTGAGACTGACTCCATCTTCCACCACTCAGGATGGCAGGCTTAGGAGTGGGAGAGCCTATCGCAGCCTGGCCAGACGGAGCTAGCTCCCGCCCTCTGTCTATTTCTACCTGCCTTTCCTGTTCCTCCTTTGCTTGTGATTCTTCTCGTGTGGTTTCCTGGCCCAGCTACAGCTTCTAACTATTTGATCCTGCTCCATACTGACCCAGGCTTACTGACTACTCTCCTGCTCTGCGTTTGGTACCTCGTTCACTCCTGGTTTGACTCGGCTCGTTCACCACTCTTGTTGTTCACGCCGTGGGCTACTGCCCCATTTCCCTTAGCTTTGTGTACCCTTGTCTGTTTGTCTCGTGCACTTACTGAGCGTAGGGACCGCCGCCCAGTTGTACCCCGTCGCCTAGGGCGGGTCGTTGCAAGTAGGCAGGGACAGAGTGGCGGGTAGATTAGGGCTCACTTGTCCGTTTCCCTACCCCTATCATTACACTTTAACTGGTTGCCGACACAGGACGAGTATGCTCGTCCTGAGCGGCGAGCACTTCGCGCATTAGGACGAGCATACTCGTCCTGTGTGACAGCAGTCTCTGCCGTCTCTGTGTGTGCAATCGAGAGCGGGGCAACGGCTGTAATACACAGCCACGGCCCCGCTCTGACAGCGGAGAGGAGAGAAACATCTTCTCTCCGCTGTTAACGCTGTGATGACAGCTGATCGTGACATTCAAAGAGAGGGGACTGCACATTGATCGCGTCACAGAAAATAACTGACGCGATCAAAGCCCACAACTCATATGGCCAGACAGCCCAGGGTCCAGTGAAGGACCCCGGGGCTGTCTAAACATATTTCCTGTTGTTAGGGCATACTGAGGTATGGCCTAACAACTGCCTGTGTACAATCAGTACACAGGCTAATGTACTGGCATATAGATCTATGCCAGTATATTGCAGTTACAAATTCAAAATCAAAATGATAAATCCCTTTATGGGATTAAAAAGAAAAGTTAAATGAATGTAAAAAAAAAATAATGGTAAATAAATAAATAAAAAGTAAATAAAATACACAAACACAAATTTTTTATAATAAATAAACTTTTTAAAATATAAGTCCCAAAACATGAAATAATATAGACATATTTGGTATCGCCACGACCGTAACAACCTGTACATCAAATGTATAACATTATTTATGATCGGTGTATGGTATAAAAAAATAAATATTAAAACTGCTGCGCAACTGCTTTTTTTTCTGCATTTTAATCTAATTAAAAATTTATAGAAATGAAACGATAATGTATTTGTACCAAAAAATGGTACGTACATAAAGTACAACTCGTCCCGCAAAAAACAAAGTCTCATACAACTACGTCGTACAAAAAATAAAAGCGTTATGAGCGTCGGGATGCAAAGAGGGAAATGTAAAAAAAATTGCTCTGTCCTCAAGGCCAAAATTGGCCGTGTCCTTAAGGGGTTAAACCCATGATCAGAGCCCTAGGAAAGACGCACACCCACCCTGGATTCTAAACCAGTGTTGTTGGTATGGACTTTAAATTGTTTGCTTTCCAGAGAAAGCCTATGAGTCCTGCTTTCCCCACCCCCACAGTAATTGACAGATGTCCATGTATATAGACTCATAAGCCGTCACTTAGGCCTTTGCAGTGTACATCAGAGGTACATACGTCCAACGGACGTATAAGCATACAGTGGGAAATGTCACCTATAGGGTCCTATTGTAAGAAAACATATACCGCACAGTATGAATTTTTTTTTACTGGATATCGCTGTATGGAGCAGCCTAGTCTACTACGCTATTCTATACCTTTTTCTTTGGGGTATACTGATAAATATCGCCCCGATGTAGGCCCAAAGGCCACACTTTCAGGTTGAATTCTGAGCCTATAAATAGGTTTAATGTATACACATAGGAGCTTTCCCAGCATATACATTAAACGTACACTGCAAACGCAGTGTGCACAGAGCCTTACTCTGTGTGGGCGAGAGAAGCAGGATTTACAGGCTTTCTCTATAGTTCCTCATAGCACTTAAACAGCTTTTTACATAAATGCTACATCAAAACATAGAAAGCCATATATCCCGAGGTTATCATCTTCCCCCTCTATTCTATGCTGCCACCAGAGATGGCAGCAGGGGAGATCTGACAGAGCCACTTTAAAGGTAATGTGTCGCTAGTTAAACTGTTCGTGTATAGGTGATTAGACATTGTTCTAATTTTTTTTATTTTTTTCACGAGTCAGGAAATATTACAAATTAGATTCTAATTTATAATATTTCCCAGCGCTGGTCACTAGATGGAGCAATTCCCAAAATTGCAGCATTGCATGTGGTAAAGCAACCACATTGCTTTATGCTGCAAAATTTGAGAAAACTCACTCACTCTAGTGAGCTCTCAGAACCCCCCCCTCCTTTATCCTGGCTAGTGCCGGGAGAAACGAGGGGATTGAACGGTCAAACCTCCTACACTGTGTGTCGCCATTTTTTGAGCTAACACACAGTGTAGTAGGTTAACATACAGTAGTAATCACACACTAAAACACGAACATACATAGAAATAACTTACCTGCTCCTGCCGCCGCCGCTCCCTCTGGTCCGTCTGCTCCGTCTGCTACCGCCGCTCCAAGTGCACAAGTCCGGAAGCCGCGACCGGAAGTAGTAATCTTACTGTCCGGCCGTGACTTCCGGTCCACAGGAAAATGGCGCCGGACGTCGCACAGTTGAACTTGGACTGTGTGGGAGCGGCGCATGCGCCGTTCACACACAGACGGCGTACAGCATAGTGGATGGAACGGGCCCCATTCGCATTCACTATGGGACTGTATGTGCCGTATTCCATGTCTGTATGTGTCGTTAATCGACACATACAGAAATGGAAAAAAAAATGGCAGCCCCCATAGGGAAGAAAAAGTGAAAAAATAAAAAAAAGTAAAACACAAACACACAAATAAATAAAAAAAAATGTTTAATAACACATTAAAGTCAAATTGATCTAAAAAATTTTTTTTTCGAGATACTGGTCCTTTAACCCCTTCAAAAGGCAGCTATTTTGGGCCTAGAAGACACAGCAACTTTTTTCTTTTTTTCATCTGCATTCTGAGAGTCATAACTAATTCTTTCGTTGACGTAGGAGGGCTTATTTCTTGCAGGAGGAGTTGTATTTTTTTATTGGCACCGTTGTGGGGTACATATAATGTATAAAAAACATTACTAATAATGGAAAAAAAACAGCAATTCCAACATTGTTTTTTGGGATAATTTTCACAGCTCTTGCCATGTGGTAAAAATTATTTATTAACTTTATTCTGCGAGCCATTACCACTGCAGTGATTACAAATGTATATAGTTTTTTTTATGTTTTACTACTTTTGCACAGCAAAACCCCTTTTTTTAATCAGTGACCAATCAGCATCATACACTTCTCATTGTTCCAGCCCAGCTTCTTTCACTGCACAATCACACTGTAACAATAGGCTGGAACAATGAGAATTGTATGACGCTGATTGGTCACTGATTGGTCAGCGTCATACACTCTTCTGTACAACGCCCAGTTGGTAAAAAGTAAAAACACGGCCAGTTGTCTATTAAGAAACTAATTAGAATAAATCTAAAATTGCTCATAACTTGCTAAAAAATTATCGTTTTTCAAAATAAAAACTACTGTTATCTACATTACAGCGCCAATCAGATTATGTAGGAGATAGGGCACTTATAATCTGGTGACAGTCTCTTTAATATGTGTATTTTTATATACCACCATCTCTTTCAGTCCCCGCTGCTAGGGAGGGGAACATAGCATCTCAGTGCTGGGTTGTAGTTATTTATTTTCTTTCGATAGTGCACTATTGTTGGGTTCAGGAGGGACACGGTCACGGGACTCTGTGTCTGCCTGTCAGAGTCATTATTTAAAAACATGTTTTTATCCGATGAGACAGGTGTGGTGGAGTAGGAAGGTTAATAATTGTTAGAAACAGATAAAACGATAACATTGTATAATGTTGTCTCATGAGTTAACTATGGACACTTTTTATCTGAGATTCATGTTCTCATCAGACTGGAATTCTTTGAATCTTTGAAGTTTCAAAGATTATTAAAAAATTTAAAGTATTTTTTAACTTTCCAGACTGAACTCGAGATTTCAGACAATAGGCTACAATGATATATTTATATAGCACATGATCACAATAGGAGTTTTAATGTTTCATTATTCTGACAAAGCACAGCACACAATCATACATTGCTAGGACCGGAAGGTGGAACATAATAATGTATTTTTTGCCTGTATGTGCAGAATATAAATCGTAGGCAGAAAGTTACAACCACTGTTGGCAATTTAGAGTTATGCAGCTGAATCTTCTGGTCAATGAGTTACCCACCTCCATAAAAGTATACACAGTCACTTCCCTGTTCACCATTTCTACCTCCCCTCTCCTACATAGATGTCTTTATAAAGGGTTTTTTCCCAAATAACAATAACGGCACATCAGTTTGATATGCCATAAATGTCTGATAGATGGGGATCTGTTCTCTAGGACCCCCACCAAGAGCGGGAGTTGTCTGGTCCCTCGCTCCCAGTTGAGAACTCATCATGCTTGGTCACTCTCCATAGAACTGTATAGGGTATATATGGAAACAGTTGAGTCGGCATACTAATCTGTTTCCATATCATCCTTAGACTTCAGTGAGAGATGCAGGAAAAGTAGAGTGCCATGATCTAGTACAAGAGTGTTTTGGACGCTCAACTGACCTAGAGGACACACTTTCTAACCACACCTCAATTGGTAGCTGCTAGAAAGGAAGAGAACATGGTGCCTTGTTTTTCTAAGGGCATTTGTTAGTAGACAAACAATAAAGGGTAACATTTAAAGAATAGCTCATTAAATAAATAAGTTATAGCTGTTTCACTAGCTGCAAGAGTCTGTAGCCTGGTCATGAAAGTATTAGCTAGGGCCACCGCAGTAAAGTGTCACCATTAGTTGCGTATTTCATAATGTCATTCTGTATTCCAAGTCCACACACGAGGAAACTGAAATATAGCACCATCCAACATGATCACTGCAGGGATGACCCTTTAGGGCCTTTATGCATTGGGGGCCGATTATTGTGTCAGAGTCTGGCTCCACCAGAGGATTCCCAGCCATTCAAGTATTCAGCAATGAGCAGAATTTACTCACCAGAATTCTGAGTCTGTATTTCCATAGCCTCTCTGCTACTCCCCCTGTCTTTTCGATGCTTTCGTGCTCTCATCGAAGTATAAAAACGTGAGTGCCTGCGGATAGGGATGTAACGGGGCTGTTCACATCCCTCCATATTTTCTTCATCACCTTCCTCTTCTTCTGAGACCTGGTGCTGCTTCATCCCAAAGGCCTGTGTTTGCGTCCTTGGGCCAAGTCCCTTTACGCTTTCTCCTTCTCTAGTTAAGCGCCTCATCTCTCCCCCTTTATTTAACAGGCGATAAACAAGAGATGCGTCTTCATTCCATATTATATATTGTTGCTGTAGGCATGAAACAAAAGCACACAAAAACATTCATTAAATACAAATACGCAGTTTAGAAATGGCTTTGCATGTCACATGAATTGTTTCATCTGCCTGAGGCTGTGTACAATGGGAAGTTCGTTTTCCAGTGGGAAAAATTTTAGAGAATCACCCGTAACAATATTGATGGATACCATAACAGAAATTATGATAATGCCACTGAGAGATTTAAAGATTCAAGAGGAAACTATTTTTACGTTTATCAATATTCCAAATGCATTTCTGCCCATGACAGAGGCAAACTAAATTCCACTTTGTCCCCTCCCCCACTCTCAGGCTATGTTCAAACAGGGCTGATATACGCTGCTTAATAGCACATAGAGTATCCACCATGGGCGCCGCATGGAATTCCGGCATAAAAACCGCACCAAATAGTGGTGCAATTTTTCGGCCGTAATGTCCGCTGCAGAAAACGACACATAAAATAAAAGAACATTATATGGATTATCAGTGGTGTTCTAGAATGGCAATAGTTTAATATTTCATATCCCTGGAGCTCAAGAGTAGATTAGTGGTCAATACTGTAATTGATGTCTGTTTCTCCGGAATCGCCTCAATTCTGTCTGGTTCTTCAGGTCTCCCACTGATCTGTTCATTATTTCTGTGATTATATCCATTAAGGCATCATTTACACAAGCGTAATATACCCGCGTGCGACGCGCGTGCTTTTCACGCTTGTCGTACGCACCTATATTAGTCTATGGGGCAGTGCAGACAGTCCGTGAGTTTTGTGCAGCGTGAGTCCGCTGCGTAAAACTCACGACTTGTTCTATATTTCGCTGTTTTTCGCGCATCACGCACCCATTGAAGTCAATCGGTGCGTGAAAACCACGCATGCCGCACGCATGCGCAACAGCTGTCAAACTCTGAATGTACCACGTGCTTTTCGGTTTACAAACATCCAAACGGAGTGTTATAATGATGGCGGCTGCGCGAAAATCACGCAGCCGCGCATCATACACTGATGACACACGCAGCTGTTAAGTGCCTTTTGCGCACGCAAAACGCCGTGTTTTTTGTGTGCGCAAAACGCACACGCTCGTGTAAATAAGGCCTAATAATGTTGTTGGTCATTATTTTTATATATATGTGTATATATATATATATATATATATATATATATATATATATATATAATGCGCTCCAAAATACGAGACAGCACTCCAGAATTTGTGAAAATTACTTGAGAAAGGCCCCATGGAGTAGGGCTGAAACGTTGCATTAATGTGATCCTATTTTTTCACAAATTCTGGAGTACTGTCTCGTATTTTGGAGCACATTGGTTATTTGGGACACTGGTCGAGTGTCTGAACGGGAATTTTTTGCACCCTATACAGAAGGAACGGTGCTGCTTTTTCTTTGTTTTTAGTTTATATATATATATATATATATATATATATATGCCCACATGCTAGATACAGTATGTGCTGAGGTCACTTAAATTTATTTTGGTATTTTTGTAAGGCTAGGTCAGTTTGGGTCTTTTTTTAAAAAAAAAAATTTTAAGAGTTGATTTATACTTTTAATGGATAACAAAACAAAATGATCAACAACTGATGAAGTAAAAAAATTATTTGTTAACACACTTTTGTTTCATATAGAGAAATATGAACAATATCGGTGTAAAACTGATTAAAAAAACCCCTGCGAGGAAACCATGTGATGATACTGCAATCCATGGAGTTCACCTTTATTTATTCTGCCAAGTATTGGCAGAGCTCATTATTTGCATGTTTTGTGCCAAACACAAGAAACAGGATTAACTTGTTTTCTGTGCTGCACAGACAAATATGGAGTCTTTTCACCAAGTTTTTATAAGTAGAAGTATCTCAAACACTGATTATGAAACTCATCCCCATATAACTCTGATTTAGGCCACATGCACACGACCGTAGCCATGTGCACGGCCGTGATTTTCGGGTCGGCCGGCAGTGGACTGTCACCCGCGAGCTGCCCACAAATTGCGGGCCATGCACATGGCCACAGACATCATTTTCAATGAGCCTGGACCGCAGAACACGGCCGTAATAAGACATGTCAGTTCTTTCTACAGTCCAGGCTCACAGGCCATGCACGGACCGTGAAAACCACAGTCGTGTGCATGGCCCCATAGGAATGAATGGGGCCGCAATTCTCCCGGGATTTTTGGGGGAATTGCGGCCGCAAAAGCACGATCGTGTGCATGGGGCCTTAATGTTGAGTTTGAAAATGGATATATAACCCCCAAAGTTATTTTCTCGTGTGAAGTTTTTTAATAATCTATTCTGCTGTATCTTAGTTACCTTTGTCTAACACATTGGTCCCCAACCTGCGGCTCCCCAGCTCCATCATTTACTGACGGGACCCCCGCCTAAAGGTTTAATTAGTAGCTTCTTGGCTCTATTGCAAAATCTGTAACAGGACCCTCCCCCCCCCCCTCCCGCTTACCATGTGGGATTTATACTAGTGTCTTCTTACACGGTAGAGGTGCATTTGAGCCGTCTCAGGCAACAGGGCCCAGGTGCGACTGCTACCTCTGCACCCCCTATAGCTACACCCCTGAAGGAAATTGGATATACAACAATAAATATGAAATTTGGGGAATTGGGCTGAAAGATGAGTAGATGAGATTTCCATTTAATACTTTTTGAGCTACATGGATCATAACCTTTCCCCTGCATTATTGCTCATTCCTTATATTACCGGGTGTTAGATGGCCTATGTACATTAGGATGGTTCTACGTTTCTTGTTATTTTTTGGAAACTCGGCCCTGGGCAACAAGCAGAGATCTTAGTACATTATACCTCTGCCTTGTATTGTTAAATAGAGAACATAATTATTAAAGTATTGTCAAAAGGCCAGAAATACAAGTATAACCAGGTACTGCCAGTTCCTAAAAGCAGCAGGGGGTGCACACGGCATGGAAACCACTAGTCAAACTGGTGTTTACTACATCAACGAAAAGGATGCAGAAAGTGAGATAAGAGGTGAAAATCTCTGTTTAATAACAAACACTCAAGATAAACTGGAATGGTAAGGCTATGTTCACACGGAGTATTTTGGGGGAGGAATATCTGCCTCAAAATTCCGTTTGGAACTTTGAGGCAGATATTCCTCTCCCTGCACGCCGATTTTCGCGGCGATTATCGCGCCGTTTTTCGCCCGCGGCCATTGAGCGCCACGGGCATAAAACAGCGAGAAATACCCTTTCTCCTGCCTCCCATTGAAGTCAATGGGAGGTCAGAGGCGGAAGCGCCCGAATATAGGGCATGTCGCTTCTTTTTCCCGCGAGGCAGTTTTACTGCTCGCGGGAAAAAGACGCCGACGCCTCCCATTGAAATCAATGGGAGGCGTTCTCGGGCCGTTTTTGCCGAGTTTTGCGACGCGGTTTCCGCGTCAAAAAACTCGGCAAAATACCCCGTGTGAACATAGCCTTAGCGAGAGGATTTCTAGTTGTCAGCTTTCTCTGTACACAGTGATTGACAACTTTCTCTGTATATAGTAATTGAAAGCTTTCTCCGTATATAGTGATTGACAGCTTTCTCTGTATAGTGATTGACAGCTTTCTCTGTATAGTGATTGACAACTTTCTCTGTATAGTGATTGACAGCATTCCCTGTACACAGTGATTGACCTCTTTCCCTGTGTACAGTGATTGACCACTTTCCCTGTGTACAGTGATTGGCCGCTTTCCCTGTGTACGGTAATTGACAACTTTCCCTGTGTACGGTGATTGACAGCTTTCCCTGTGTACAGTGATTGACAGCTTTCTCTGTATATAGTGATTGACAGCTTTCTCTGTACACAGTGATTGACCGCTTTCCCTGTGTACAGTGATTAACAGCTTTCCCTGTTTACAGTAATTGACAGCATTCCCTGTGTACAGTGATTGGCAGCTTTCTCTGTACACAGTGATTGACAGCTTTCCCTGTGTACTGTGATTGACAGCTTTCCCTGTGTACAGTGATTGACAGCTTTCTCTGTATATACTGATTGACAGCTTTCTCTGTATATGGTGATTGACAGCTTTCTCCGTATATAGGGATTGACAGCTTTCTCTGTATATACTGATTGACAGCTTTCTCTGTATATGGTGATTGACAGCTTTCTCCGTATATAGGGATTGACAGCTTTCTCTGTATATAGTGATTGACAGCTTTCTCTGTACACAGTGATTGACAGCTTTCTCTGTACACAGTGATTGACAGCTTTCTCTGAAGACAGTGATTGACCGCTTTCTCTATATAGGGATTGACAGCTTTCTATGTACACATTGATTGACCTCTTTCCCTGTGTACAGTGATTAACCGCTTTCTCTGTGTACATTGATTGACCGCTTTCCCTGTGTACAGTAATTAACAGCTTTCCCTGTGTACAGTAATTGACAGCTTTCCCTGTGTACAGTGATTGACAGCTTTCCCTGTGTACAGTGATTTACAGCTTTCTCTGTGCACAGTGATTGACCGCTTTCCCTGTGTACAGTGGTTGACAGCTTTCCCTGTGTACAGTGGTTGACAGCTTTCCCTGGGTACAGTGATTGACAGCTTTCTCGGTATATAGTGATTGACAGCTTTCTCTGAAGACAGTGATTGACTGCTTTCTCTGTATACAGTGATTGACTGCTTTCTCTGTATACAGTGATTGACAGCTTTCTCTGTATACAGTGATTGACCGTTTTCCCTGTGTACAGTGATTGACCGCTTTCCCTGTGTACAGCGATTGACCGCTTTCCCTGTGTACAGTAATTTACAGCTTTACTTGTGTACAGTGATTGACCGCTTTCTCTGTATATAGTGATTGACCGCTTTCTCTGTACACAGAGATTGACAGCTTTCTCTGAAGACAGTGATTGACCACTTTCTCTGTATACAGCGATTGACAGCTTTCTCTGTGTACAGTGATTGACCGCTTTCCCTGTGTACAGTGATTGACCGCTTTCCCTGTGTACAGTGATTGACCGCTTTCCCTGTGTACAGCGATTGACCGCTTTCCCTGTGTAGAATGATTTACAGCTTTCCTTGTGTACAGGGATTGACAACTTTCTCTGTATATAGTGATTGACAGCTTTCTCTGAAGACAGTGATTGACCGCTTTCCCTGTGTACAGTGATTGACCGCTTTCCCTGTTTACACCGATTGACCGCTTTCCCTGCCTACAGTGATTGTCAGCTTTCCCTGTGTACAGTGATTAACAGCTTTCTCTGTATACAGTGATTGACAGTTTTATCTGTACACAGAGATTGACAGCTTTCTCTGAAGACAATGATTGACAGCTTTCTTTGTATATAGTGATTGACAGCTTCCTCTATACACAGTGATTGACAGCTTTCCCTGTACACAGTGATTGACAGCTTTCCCTGTACACAGTGATTGACAGCTTTCTCTGTATACAGTGATTGACAGCTTCTTCTGTAGACAGTGATTAACAGCTTTCCCTGTGTACAGTGATTGACAGCTTTCCCTGTGGACAGTGATTGACGGCTTTCCCTGTGGATAGTGATTGACAGCTTTCTCTGTGTACAGTGATTGACAGCTTTACTTTCCCTGTAGACAGTGATTGACAGCTTTCTATGAAGACAGTAATTGACAGCTTTCCTTTCTCTGTAGACAGTGACAACTTTCTCTGTATTCAGTCATTGACAGTTTTAGCAATTCCCTAATAGACAAGTATAGAGTCTCCAAAGAACAAAGCAGAGTCACACTTTCCATTCAACATCTAATTTTCTAATGTATTAGAATTAGTACAGTTATATATATATATATATATATATATATATATATATATATATATCTTTGCTTGTAACATATGGGACATCCTATAGATTTTCAGGCTCAGTGATATGAGCACAGGCTACGACTACCGATCAGTAACATCTGATATCACTGGCTACAGCATTTCTTTTCAGTTTAAAGATTCTTTGTAGTTTCATGTGTAGAAGATCATCATGAATATGTGACATTTACAAACAGATTTATTTGGAAATTATTTTGGAGCAAGAATACAGTGTACATGGAATAGTAAAGCAATATTTGTGAAGTTTTCTGTATAATTTGCTGAGCCTTAACCAAAACAGCACATGCTCTGTAAAGTATCAAAACAAGGAAAATCCCTTTAATACTCAAGTTTTCCATGTATCCACTATCAAATGCTTCAGTGAACTTTTCTAGACTATATGAAGCTTACCTGACGGTTTAGGGTGGGTATGCCCTAAAGGATGAAGACTCTTCCACATTTTGGACCCAATTGTATAGAAGCCCCCCTTCCACCCTCCTTTGCTGTAGTGATTATTTGGGGCTACTGCCACTTTTATTTTAGGTTGGCATTGCCCAGGAGCTTGGCCAATAGCCACTGTGCCGATTCCATTTAGCGGCTGCTATTTAGCTACCTTGTTCCAGTCTTTTTTTTCCCTCCTCGAGATCCTGGAGACTTTTTGTCCTGCCCGCTCTCCCCTTTTTAGATAGTCAGGAAATTATGTGTTTTGACAAATTTAGAACAATGGCTGTCTGTTTTGAAATTCTTACACTTTTTTTTCATTTTAGTTTTGTTATCCTTTGGACTCCTTAGAATCATTTCAAGTCACAGCAGACGGTTCGGTGAATATATGGTGGTGAAGCAGTCTTGTTGGTGGACTTGGCCAGTGTAAGTCCAGTGTTTTCTTTCTCTTGTTCTTGTCTGCATATATGGACAGTGACATCAATGACTACTCCTTGAGCGGACTCTGGGCCAGAGATTACGCTCCTGGATGAGCGCCTGATGTCAATGTCCATATATGGACAGTGACCTCAGGGATTTCCTCTAGGAGCGGAATTCCCAGCCAGATCTTCGGCAATGGGAATTACGCTCAATATATGGACAGTGAGGTCAAGGGCTTCCTCGCGCACAGTGCTTAAAGTACCACTATGCCAGGGGAGTCCTTGGCGAGCAGACAAGATGCCTCTGCTCCTCTGCTCTGAACTTATTCTGAAGCAGAGAGCTGATGGTTCCCTGCTTCAGCATTGGGTTTAACTGTATCTGTGTCCTGGGGACGCAGATACAGCTGACAGCGGGACCTACCCCCGGCCGCACGGAACAACGAGACACCGCCCGGAATCCAGGACTGTCCCGCTGAATCTGGGACAGTTAGGAGGTATGCTGTAGTCGGGGACCCCGGGTAATGAGTAAAAAAAAGGAGCCTACACCAACCTGTTAGCTGCCACCCATCTATCAAGAGTCTAACTAGGCAATAATGTGCAAACATGAGGCCTGTTTACTGAGCAGGCTCCAGTTGATCTTCTATACCTCTCTTCAGGGATTCATTATGCACAAAGTACGCACATTATGCACAAAGTACGCACATTATGCACAAAGTACGCACATTATGCACAAAGTACGCACATTATGCACAAAGTACGCACATTATGCACAAAGTACGCACATTATGCACAAAGTACGCACATTATGCACAAAGTACCCACATTATGCACAAAGTACCCACATTATGCACAAAGTACGCACATTATGCACAAAGTACGCACATTATGCACAAAGTACGCACATTATGCACAAAGTACGCACATTATGCACAAAGTACGCACATTATGCACAAAGTACGCAAATTATGCACAAAGTACGCACATTATGCACAAAGTACACAAAGTATGCACATTATACACAAAGTACACACGAGTATGCACATTATACACATAAAGTACACCTTGTAAACACACATGAAAATGCACATTAAACACACATGAATATGCACATTAAACACACATGCACTTACCTTTTATGTAGGATATTTGTGAGTCTTCACTGAAGCTCTTCTCCTGCTCACAGCCCGACACAGAGCCCACCGACAGTCTCCCCTCCCCCATGTCCCGATATCTAGCAGCAGGAGGAGAGCTGTTTAGAGCAGGGAAGGGGGGCTGGAGGGGGAGCTTCTAAAGCAGCACAGACCACGGCTGCTAAGTAGGAGCGAAGCTCCCCTCGTCTCATGACAGGTGCGGTCCCGGCACCGGGGCTCCCTCCGGTGCTAGCGATGCCACTGGGCATGAGGGGGTTCGGGCCGTCATGGGCCCCCTGGGAGCCTTGGGCCCCGGGCGGCCGCCCGAACCGCCCTAATGATGATCCGCCACTGACAGTATATGTCTGTATCATGTACTGTTTGGTATGCAGACATATATATCTGACGTAATGCAAAAAAGTTGCGTGAACAAAGCCTGAGGTGGGGTAACTGGAAAGATCCAAAGATATGGGCTAAGGGTTTTTAATCGAATAATCACTCATAATAGTGGGAGTATTTCAGTTTGAGTATTAGTAATGTTCCTCAACTTAGACCAATAAGATACTTGATAAAAATCCCTTTTGAGAGGCATTGGAGAAGTAAGTTGTGTCTTAAAAGAACTAAAAATCATTTCTCTTAGGCTCTATTCACACGACAGGGATTCTTGGTCGTGTGACGGCCATTTTTTTGAATGGCCGTCACACAGCCGCAGTAGGAACAATAGATCCCAAATGGGGCTATTCACACGGCCGATTTTTTGATTTTTTTTTTAAAACCGGGCCATCAAGAAATGGAACATGCCCTATTTTGGGCTGTTCTCCCAGCCGCACACCTCCCATAGAAGTCTATGTGGCAATGTAAAGAACGGCTGCCACTTGGATGTGATCCGAGTGATGGCCGTGCTTTCTGCAGCTCGCTCGCTTTCTACTCCTCACAATGCGAAGTGCATGTGAGGAGGAGGAGATTTTTGCGCACCCTGTAGGAGCGGGATCCCTAATACCCGGCCACATCGTTGCTGAAGCTGTGGCCGGGGATTCCACTTCAGGAGAAGTCCCTGACGTCATAGTTCATATATGGACAGTGACGTCAGAGACTTCTCCTTGAGCAGTCCGCTACTCCTGAAGCGGAATCCCCAGCCACAGCGGCCGATGCTGTGGCTGGTGATTCCGCTCCAGGAGAAATCCCTGACATCACTGTCCATATATGGATAGTGAAGTCAGGGACTTCTCTTGGAGCAGTCCCCTACAGTGGCGCTATCTACAGGAAAGGGGGGTGCCATCTACGGGCGTGCTATGTACAAGGGGGCTGTGTGGCCATACCTACAGGGGGCTGTGTGGCACGACCTACAGGGGGGCTGTGTGGCACTACCTACAGGGGCATTGTGTGGCACTACCTACAGGGGCGTTGTGTGGCACTACCTACAGGGGCGTTGTGTGGCACTACCTACAGGGGGGCTGTGTGGCACTACCTACAGGGGGGCTGTGTGGCACTACCTACAGGGGGACTGTGTGGCACTACCTACAGGGGAGCTGTATGGCACTACCTACAGGGGGGCTGTGTGGCACTATCTACAGGGGGGATGTGGCAGTATATACAGGAGGCGGTGTGGCATTATCCACAGAGGGCAGTGCGTGACATTATCTACAGGGGGCTGTGGCAGTATCTACAGGGGGCTGTGTGGCACTACCTACAGGGGGCTGTGTGGCATTATCTACAGAGGGAAGTGTGTGGCAAAAAATTTACATTGAAATTCATCCGTTTATAAAACCGACAGGGAAATAAACTGATGCAAAATGGGTCAAAATCGGCCATTAAAAACGGAAACATGGCCTAGAACAGAAAACAGAACGGAAACGTAACGGAAGAAAAACGGCAGAGAAAAACTGACCAAAACTGACATTTTTATCGGCCGACCCTCGGACCCCGTCGTGTGATTGGAGCCTTACCATTCCAGTTTATCTTGAGTGTTTGTTATTAAACAGAGATTTTCACCTCTTATCTCACTTTCTGCATCCTTTTCGTTGATATAGTAAACACCAGTTTGACTAGTGGTTTCCATGCTGTGTGCACCCCCGGCTGCTTTTAGGAACTGGCAGTACCTGGTTATACTTGTATTTCTGGCCTTTTGACAATACTTTAATAATTATGTTCTCTATTTAACAATACAAGGCAGAGGTATAATGTACTAAGATCTCTGCTTGTTGCCCAGGGCCAAGTCCTCAAAGTATAAGAAGGAATGTAAAACCATCCTAATGTACATAGGCTGTCTAACACCCGGTAATATAAGGAATGAGCAATAATGCAGGGGAAAGGTTATGATCCATGTAGCTCAAGAAGTTTTAAATAAATACCCATTGTATTTTAATCACATCTTCTCATTTTTCTGTAATTAAATCCCTGTTCCCCAATTTCAAATTTATTATATACAATTTTTTGTTCAGAGGTATAGATATAGGGATACAGGGGTAGCAGTTGTACCTAGTTCCTGAGGGGGCTTTAATGACTATTTGTCACATAAGATGGTACCAGTATTATAAATGGCACATGGTAGGTGGAAGGGGGCATGTTAAATATTTTGCATTGGGAGCTTCAAGTTACACATTTGGTTTTAACTTTGTTACAATTTTACATGCTGAATATAGCAGAGTTAAAGACCACATTAGTGTACGGATTGATCTTTTTTATGTACTATTTGGCCTCATAGTTTATAATGTATTATATACATAAAATCTCCCCTATTAACTGTAGCAGTCATAAAAGCAGATCTATTCTATATCGGCTATAGAATTGTATCAGTGGAGTCTGAGAAACAGTGCATCACTATGTGGCTAGTCAAGGGAATAATTTCATTGGTTTTCTTCCATGACACAGGAAAAAATAGTTCTCCACTTGAACACAACTTAAAGGAACAGTGTCACCCAATTTTTTTTTTTAATATGTTAAAGATGTTAGTGCTTTATTAAAAACGTTTGGATTAATTTGTGTGTTTGTGTGTTACTTTTTTTTATTTTTACACTTTTTCTTCCCTATGGGGGCTGCCATTTTTTTTTCCCATTTCTGTATGTGTCGATTAACGACACATACAGACATGGAATACGGCAGCTCCAGTCCCATAGGGACTGCGAACGGGGCCCGTTCCATCCACTATCGTGTACGCCGCTGTGTGGGAACGGCGCATGCGCCGCTCCCACACAGTTCAATTTGAAATGCGCGCCGTCCGGCGCCATTTTCCTGTGGACCGGAAGTCGCGGCCGGACAGTAAGATTACTACTTCCGGTCGCGGCTTCCGGACTTGTGCACATGGAGCAGCGGCAGCAGACGGAGCGGATGGACCGGAGGGAGCGGCGGCGACTGGAGCAGGTAAGTTATTTCTATGTATGTTCGTGTTTCAGTGTGTGTTTACTACTGTATGTAAACCTACTACACTGTGTGTTAGCTCAAAAAATGGCGACACACAGTGTAGGAGGTTAGACCGTTCAAACCCCTCGTTTCTCCCGGCACTAGCCAGGATAAAGGAGGGGGGGATTCTGAGAGCTCACTAGAGCGAGGGATTTTTACCCAATTTTGCAGCATAAAGCAATGTGGTTGCTTTACCACATGCAATGCTGCAATTTTGGGAATGGCTCCATCTAGTGACCAGTGCTGGGAAATATTATAAATTTAATCCAATTTATAATATTTCCTGACTCGTGAAAAAAAATAAAAAAAATTAGAACAATGTTTAATCACCTACACACTAATTGTTTAACTAAAAAAAACAAAACATGTTTTGCTGGCAACACATTCCCTTTAAGGCCCTTTTACACCGGCCGACACTCGGCCGGTGCAGCGAGCGCCGATCAACCAGATATCGTTGAACGGCAATCATTTGCTCCTGTCACACGGAGCTATGGATGGGGACGAGCGGTCGTTACTCCGATCGCTCATCCCCATACATTATTATCATGTCGGCAGGTTTACACAGGGAGATCTGCTGCCGACAACGATAATATTTCACTTTTTAAAAACGATACGATCAGCAGATGATTGCGTGTTTACTCGTTCATCTGCTGATCATTCCCCTGTTTACACTGTTCAATTATCGGCAACGAGCGTTCACAGAACGATAATCGTCCAGTGTAAAACCCCCATTAGATCCCCAATGTACCACTAACATTAATGATAATAATTAGTGATAAGGGTCCTACTACTGGGAATCCATTGTCCTTTATTGGTTCTCTAAACCTGGGGTAAAGGGGGAAGAGAAGATGAGTGATTTTGCCATGCATTCACACATCAGTCTTCATTGTCTATGAAAAATCTATGGGAGATACTGAAACAGTTAAGTAGTAACGTGGGAAACTGGCCCCCCATTCTCCTGATCAGTAGAGGTCCTATGGTTATGCCATTAGGTTTGACTGGAGTTTCCATTTAACAAAGATGCTTGGGACACCATGCAAAGTATAACAGTAAAAGTTTAAGTAGAAAGGTTAGTAAATATTACTATAAAGTGTTGACATAAGTTACCCCAGCACAAGGTTACATATAGGTAGTTGAAAATCTTCAGCAATGGTACAAATTAGTGTATACTTTTGACTATGATGTTATTGCCCCCATACAGTCTCACTAAACTGGATAAGGACAGACACACTAATTCATGCTTGTTACAATATTCTGCTTTGGTTGCAGTTCTACCATGGGTGTACTACGTCATGTTATCAGTGTAATGTTTAATCTGTCTGTGGAAGGTGTCATTATATTGGATTGTCTGACTGTCCATAATAATAACGCTGTTGTGAATGCCTTTTCTGTGCTTGTCAAGCTGTATATGTGAACACCATATGATGACTTGACATGTCAAGTTAACTTTTACATAGCAGCCTACAGAAGCATTCAGTTGCATTTAGGAAATCTTAAGTGCCACCCCGGTGATCAGCTGATTCTGCAGGTAGAATACGTCGGCAGCTATACATTTCCCCAGAAGGTGCCGGAGCAGGGAATATGTAATATTACATGATGTTATACTACTTGTAGTAGTGACCATCCCTCTATGACATTCATATGTCATAATCGTGAATATAGACAGGGCATTAAACGTTGGATAAGGCATATCTGGTGAGTATAGCCAGAACATGTTTCCTTAGATACGTGTACACCACCGCTCTGGTAAATTAAAATTTCCCTTCATTGTACTAAATATTCTCCAGTAGATTACAGTCTATATCTATTGAAGGACTTGTTGACCATTGGATCAGTTTAACTACTAAAGTGAATGACTCTGGCCTTTATACTTTTCCCTAATATATCATTCCAAGTAAAGTCAATGTGGGCATACTCCTTACCAAACTTTAAATAAGAACTATCAAGGTTAGGTTATAATGAGGACAAATGGAGGAACTGCCCCAGGACCTCCAACACCTGGGAGCTTGAGGGGGCCTTTACGATTGTTTAATTATCATTCAGCTACTGTAGTTAGCAGGATCACCTCCTTTTCCTAGTCCCTCCCAGCCACCATCCATACATACAGCCCAATGCTACGTGCGTATATTATTGCAGTTCATTTGGATCATGTATGTAGTGGCATTTACACTATGTCATAATGGTCAAATGGTTTTAAAGTTAAAATTAGTCACATCAGCCTCAGAAGGGTCCATACTAGGGTCCAAGTCAGCTGAATGACTGTCAAAAGAAAATGTTCATCTTTAGCATATTAAGACAATCTTGGCCAACATTAATTTTACTTCTGCTCTGTGATTAAGTTTAACATGTCAGGACTATCTATCTATCTATCTATCTATCTATCTATCTATCTATCTATCTATCTATCTATCTATCTATCTATCTATCTATCTATCTATCTATCTATCTATATCTATCTATCTATCGTCCTGGCCAAAAGCTTTGAGCCTGACGCAAATTTTGTTTTCACAAAGTTTGCTAATTCAGTTATTATAGGGGCAATTTCCATTAACTCTAGATTGTTATGAAGAGTGCTCAGATGAATTGCAATTAATTGCAAAGTCATTCCTTGCCATGAAAATTAACTTAATCCTAAAAAAATAAACATTTCTACTGCATTTCAGCCCTGCCAAATAAATGACCTGCTAACATTATTTCAGTGATCTTCTTCTTATTAGCTCAGGAGAAAGTGTTAATTAGCACATGGCAGCTGATATCACTCTGTCATGTGGATTTAATTTTTAAGAGCAGACTGGTTGCTTTTAAAAGGCGGATGGTGCTTGAAATCATTGTCTTCTTCTGTTAACCATGGTTACCTGCAAGGAAACATGTGCAGTCCTCATTGCTTTGCATCAAAAGGGCTTTACAGGCAAAGACATTGCTGCTTGTAAGACTGCCCCTAAATCAACCATTTATCGGATCATCAAGAACTTTAAGAAGAGAGGTTCGAAAGCTGTGAAGTAGGCTTCAGAGCGCTCAAGAAAGTCCCGCAAGTGCCAGGACCGTCTCCTAAAGAGCATTCTCCTACAGGATCTGTTCAAAACCAGTGCAGAGCTCGCTCAGGAATGGCAGCAGGCAGGTGTCAGTACATCTAATGAGGCGAATGCTTTTGGAGGCTGGCCTGGTGTCAAGAAGGGCAGCAATGAAGCCACCTCTCTTCAAGAAAAACACCAAGGACAGACTGATATTCTTCAACAAGCACAGGCATTGGACTTCAGAGGACTGGGGTAAAGTTATTTTCTCTGATGAAGCCCCTTCAGACAGTTTTGGACATCTAGAATAATAATTACAAGAAACGGTGAGCGCTACTATGAGTCCTGTGTCATGCCAACAGTAAACATCCTGAGACCATTTATGTGTGTGGTTGCTTTTCATCTAGAGGAGTGGGCTCGCTCACAGTTTTGCCTAAGAACACTACCAAGAATAAAGAATGGTATCTAAGCATCCTCCAAGAGCAACTTCTCCTAATCATCCAGGAGCAATTTGGTGATGAACAATGCTTTTCCCAGCATGATGGAGCACCACGTCCAAGGCAAAAGTGATAACTAAGTGGTCCGGTGAACAAATCATTGACATTTTGGGTCCATGGCTAGGAAACTCCCCAGACTTCAATCCCATTGAGAACCTTTCGTCAATCCTCAAAAAGCGGGTGGACAAACAAAAACACAGAAATTGTTATAAACTCCAAGCAATGATTAGGCAAGAATGGGGTGCCATCAGTCGGGATTTGGCCCAGAAGTTAATATCCAGCATGCCAGGGCGAATTGTAGAAGTCTTGAAAAAGAAAGGTCAACCCTGTAAATATTGAGGCTTTGCATAAACTTGATAAATTGTCAATAAAAGTTCAAAAACGTATGAAATGCTTATAATTGTACTTCAGTAACTATAGAAAATCTGACTAAAAGATCTAAAAACACTGAAGCAGCAAACTTTGTGAAATCCAAAATTCGCGGGAAATCAAATGTATGTCTCAATTGCATGCACAAAATATGGCGTGAAAGGGGCATAAGCTCCATATCTGGGCAAAAATGTAAAGTTCAGTTGTTGCCTGGAGCTGGGCTGATCTCCCACCCGGCAAATAGAACCTGTACAATGTCCGTATTATAGACCACTATGAAATCTGTGTGTGGGGGAGGGGGGCACTATGGGGGTATTGTACTGTGTGTGGGGAAGGCACTACAGGGGCATTATACTGTGTAAGGGCACTACTGAGAGAATGATACTGTGTAGGGGCAGAAAGGGAACTAGGTGTGTATGGAAGAGGAATTGGGTAAGGTTAGAGGCGTTAATGTGAAACATTTTTTAGTTTTTCTGATTTTTGAAAGTTGAGAGGTGTGATCATAGGCACAAGTGGGTACAGTATTGGCCCATAGCAGTCTATTGGCGTCATATCATTGATCCATACAACCGATGCATGAATCCTTAACCTTACCCAAAAAAATTACTTTAGAAAGTATTTTAATGGTACATGTAAGGTGAGTATATTGGGCAAGAGCAATTATGTTGTAACACTGTAACAGTTTCCTTTGTAGATATTACATGTAAGGGTAAGCGCTTTGGTGCCTTGCACCCAGAGCTCAGAGGATTATCCCCAGTCTGACTTTATGACAGGTACAATGTACACCGCTCTTTTACAGTAAGTACTCTGACACCACAGGTCTGCTAAACAATTGCACTCACTACAACTACCTCAGTATGCTGACTTTGTTACAGGGTTATTTTTTTCACACTTTAATCACAGTATAATAAGTAAGACTATAAATCATAAGAATAAGCCTAATAAAGATGTTACAGGAAATATACCAGCAGAATAACCGTTATTGTTACACCACTATAAATCGGATATAACCTACAGATTGGACATTTCCAGATTAGATTCTTTAGTAAATTAAGATGATTGGAAAGAGCACAGCAGAAAGCATTGCTACATCTCAAGCAGGCATCACCTCAATGTTAGTGTACCCACCCAAATGAAATATGTCTAGGTCCATTCATAACACAGGCGTAGTGATGCACACCGGTCAGGACCATGTGACTGCGGGGGTGTACTCTCCCAAAACATGAGTCATCTACCTATACTGCTCTGTATTATAAATAGACACATGCAGGTAAAACTGGGCAGGGTCAGGACTTGTAACCTAAATATTTAGCCATAAGCTAAAATACTGTATAATGGGATTTTCCAGTATAAAAGTGCATTTTATACATTTGTAGACTTTGTTTCTATACATAAAAAAAAGATCAACTTCCCTGTTTATTTTCTATCACGTTCCCCATTCAGGAGACACTGGCAAAGTCTAACTCCACTCCGCTTCTCATCACAGAGGCGCAGGAATCTGAGATATGGGGATCTGTTTGGTTGGGTTCTCACACTTTAGAGCAGCTTTAGCCTTCCCTTTAAAACCTGTGACATGAGAGATCACTGTCGTCAAATAAAATAGAGGCTCTGTAGGGTATGAAATAAAAAACATCTCTTTCTGACTTCACCCTGTAGGCACATAGAGAGTTAAACAGCTCCTCATTGTGAGGACTCCATCAAACAGCACCTCATATCTGAGCTCCTGGACCCCTGTGATTGTAAATGGGGCATTATTGAGGTTAAATGCAGTAGCATTTTGATTGAAGCAGTCTTTAAAAGGCAATAACAGGGGATGGTGGGGCATGTGCCCTGGGGCTGTATACCCAGAGTACTTGACTCAGCTAAGGTGGCAAAATTAATCTTTGCCCCATGTGAAGGAAGCCTTTGAAGAAATTGAGACAATCATGTAATCCATATGACTATTTAAAACTGTTCTTTATAAGATGCGTATGAACATTATATAAGCTACAGCATCATAAATGTCATCACTAACTACTCCTTTGTGAGGGAGGGATAGTACAGAAAATAAACTATGAGGGCCATTCCCTTTTCTATATAACCCCGCAGTCATACTCATTTCTCACCATCTCCAATTGACTGAAGGAATCTCATTAATAATACAGACTGCGTGACTGGATTCTACACTCAGTCATAGTATAGAAAGTCTATAGTTGTGTCCATTTACAATATCACACTATCGAGTTATACTTAGACATTCCTCTGCAATACCTGCTACTTACTTTACAAAAAAAACACATCAGTACCCAGTTATTAAATACAACCACTGTTCCCAGTATTAATATGACACCCCACTATAATAAGAAAAGCCAGAACAGTACCTAGTCATATAATAAAACCCCACTGCAGTACCCAGTTATTAAGTCCAAACATTATACCCAGTTATATTATACAAGTCTATTATACCTCACTGCAGTATCCAGTTATTAAGTCCAACCACTGTACCCAGTTATATTATACAATTATATTACATTATGAAACCCCACTACAGTACCCAATTATTATTATTATTAGAACCAATCACGGTACCCAGTTACACTGGGAGACCCCATGGCCTTTCCCAAGTACGTAAGTACTGTGGTGCCATTCCAATACAAAGTTACAACATGGCACTATAAAATCCCATCCCAACTTCCAGTTACGTTATGAAGCCCCATTGCAGTACCCAGTCATGTAACAAAACATAACCTATTCCAGTACCCACATAAGTAGCAAAGCCCACTAAAGTTCTCAGGAACAATATGAAACTGTAAAGCAGAATAGAGTCGAGACAAAGTTTCAAATCACTGCTGTAACTCTGTATCTAAAAGGCATAGTGGATTGTTGGCGCCCACTACATCCTGGCATCCAGAACCCGGGGTCGATGCCCTACCATCTTCCCCTTAGCTATGCCCCTGCTGCACTACCGGACATGGAAACTTAAAATTGTGTGATGCCCATCAATATACATAACTGCTTATAGCCAAGTGCTACACCCCATAACAGTACCCAATCACAGCCAGACTCCATGGCAATATCCAGGGAAAGTAAAATTGAGCAGTAAAATTATTTAGTCTACTCCATTTATTATAATCATTGCCCAGTACACCAAGACATAGAGCGACGCAGTGTTTGCATTGTACGCTATTTCCACTGATTTCTACCTGTAATACTGGAATGAGCACTCTGCTGAAGCGAACATAGTATTATTGTAAGCTGTCCGAGTAGTGACTACAGACAAGTGCCCCTGAGTGCCCAGATCTGGGGGGACAGTCAGCCTTTTGTGGGTGTAGATCAACATCATTGTGTATGTACAATGTAACTACAGTGAACAGTCTCCCCAACAATACCTTGTCCAGTGTATAGGGAACAGCAGCGAGGACTGTCTTCTCTCCTTGGCTCCTGGCTTTGTATAATGATATTGTGCTCTACTGCAGTACCAAAGGTCTCCAGGTATCTGTGTGAACCTCCTGTGTACAGGGAAATGCCAAATTAAAGAGACAGTGCAACTGGCTAAAGGTGACATGAGAAACACAACCGCTCCCTATAATATACTAAAGGTAATGTCACATTCTTTTGTGCTATTTACACAACCACTCCCAGAGCCTTAGTAAGAGATGTCAGAAGGCCCCAACAATTCTTGTATGCCGATATAAACACAGTCACCAAAACAAACACACATCTATCCACTATAGACAACAGAATAAAACATGTATGTGGAATTTATTGTACCTGCCAATGCAGACAAGCATATATATGAGGAAGATTAATGTTTTATTATTTACAGGATATCATGTATATCAATGATTGTTGTGAACAAAAGTTTGATCCAGTGTGAGCCTCTATGGACGCATGTAAGTTGGCACATCTTTTTTTGTTCACTTACCCCCCCCCCCCTACTTGTAATCAGCAGAAACTCAGAAACTCCTCCTTCCATACAGACCAGATTACCATTTTTGCCACTTTTTTTAAATGACAGCAAAACATATTCCTGATATTTTTACAAATAATCACTGTCAGGGCCGGACTGGGACTTAAAATCAGCCCTGGCATTTTTAAGCACACAGGCCATACGCAACCGCCAGTGTTGGGCTGGGACCACCTTTCAGCTATACAAGACATGGGGAGATATATTAAAACAGGTGTAAATGAAAAGAGGTATAGTTCTTGATAGCCACAACTCCAACGAATCCACTGTTTTTCCACAAGAATACTGTACATGCTCGTTATTCTAGTGGATTTTCTTTGTATATAGTGCCACACATATAGTCCCCCCTGTAGATGGTGCCCCACATATAGCCCCCCTGTATATGGTGTCCCACATATGGCACCCCCTGTAGATAGTGCCTCACATATAGCCTCTCCTGTAGATTGTGGCCCACATATAGCTCCCCTGTATATAGTGCCCCACATATAGCTCTACCCCCGTAGATAATGCCGCTCACACTTTTAAGTGGAAAAAAGACCAAAAACAACAACTTTACATACTCACCTCGATCCCGTTCCCACGTCATCCTATGTCAATGCGGGGATGCTCTTTTCTGAGCAGGTCTGCTGGGGCTGAACGACGGAGCTGATTGGCAGGGTAGAAGCGGTTGAAAGGCGCTGTTTGGCGGGGAAAGTCTTTCTGCCCTGCCAATCAGCGTCATTGTAAGGCAGATACAATTAGTGCATGAGGGGGTGGCGGCAGCTGGTTTCAGTGGCGCCACCGCCCAGGGCCAATTCTAGCTTTTCTACTGCCTGAGCTGAAAATTGAAATGGCACCCCCCAGATCTTGATTGCCATCCCCTGGCTGTTCTACATTACTACCAGCCTTCTCCTTTGCCTTGTACTCCCCTGGCATGCACGGTGCGGTGATGAAGCCGGGCAGAGTACAACTCGCTGAACGGTGCGTGTTCATGGAGTACAAGACAATGGTGCATCCAAGAAAGTTGGAGGAGACTGGTAGTGATGTAGAACAGCCAGGGAGATGTCAACCAAGCATGGAAAGGTGGACTTGCAGTTAGGACTGTGTGACTCTACAGGATAGCGGCACCGACCCATGACCCTTCATATAGTAATTAGCATATAGCGTGGACTATTTTAAAAGTTGATTTTAAAGATTTGCTTCTGAAACAAACATACAGGGGAATGTTTGGAAATATTGTCAAGTCATGTATTACTGCATGGTGGCGGTTCAAGGGGTTAAAACTGTCAGACAGGTTCTGATTAAATATACAATGAATTGCAACAATGCCATATGCTCTACACCAGAACCAAGCTCAGTACATATATACAACACCAGAACCAAGCTCAGTACATATATACAGCACCAGAACAAATCTCAGTATATGTATACAGTACCAGAACCAAGCTCAGTATATATACACACCTCCAGAACCATAATTGTATAGGACATAGAAAGATAGAAGTTCGGAGTGGAGAGCCCCTACATGGAGCCTCAGCGGCTTGATCACAGCTATAACTGGGTCTGGCAATGGTAGTCCATTTACCGATGCAACCATCAATGGTCTCTCCAGAGGGGTAGTGGGTAATTGAAGAAGGTCCACCAGGTCTCTACAAATGAAATTAGCAGCAGATCCAGAGTCCAGATATGCAGAGACCTGATGTGTTTTCTCATCGGACACTATGGTCATGGGTATGGACAACTTAGACGGGAGTCCTTCTTTGCCCAAGGTTGTCTTTCCTACAAACCCTAGGCTTTAAGGCTTTTGGGGACACAGACGCACAAGATGGCCTCTGAGGTCGAAATAAAGACAGGGTCCCGAAGTGCGTCTGTGTTGTCTCTCCTGGGTGGATAGCTTACATTGGTTCATCCTCACAGACTCCTTAGGAGGATCGGCATCTGAGGACGGCAGGGGTTGCTGCAAGGTAGGAACAAGACTAGGAAGACCTCACTGCTGACTAACCTCTTGGAGCCGTTCTCGGAGCCGTCTATCAATCCGGGCAGCAAGAAGGATGAGGTCATCCAGGGTAGACGGCAGGTCTCGAGCGGCAAGTTCGTCCTTCATTTTAGGAGACAGTCTATGCCAGAATATAGCCACCAGGGCCTCATTATTCCACAACAGTTCTCCCGCCAGGGTGCGGAAGTGGATGGCGTACTCGCCCACAGAGATGTCTCCTTGGCGTAGGTTCAGCAAGGAAGCCGCTGCAGAGGAGACTCATCCAGGCTCCTCAAACACCGTGTGAATAGTCCGGAGGAACCCCTGGAAGTCACGGGTCTCTGGTCCCTGTCTCTCCCAGATAGGATTCGCCCATGCAAGGGCCTTGCCAGTGAGAAGAGAGATGATGAAGGCGACTCTTGCGCCATAAGACGAAAATGTCCTTGAATACAGGCTGAAGTGGATCTGGCACTGGTTCGAAAATCCACGACGGGTACCTGCGTCTCCATCAAAGCGGTCAGGAAGTGGCAAAGAAAAACAAGGATCAACACTGCCAGGAGGTGTAGTCAGAGGATCAGTACTGCCAGGAGGTGTAGTTGGAGAAACTACAGCTCGTGCTTCCTGCCGACGTGCGAGAATGTTCAAGGCCTGGAGGAGGTGGTCCTGTCAAAACCGGAGGTCCAGCATATCCGTCCGCATCTCTTGTGACGTCATCTTGGTCTTGGACCGATCAGCGGGGTCCATGGCCTGTGCGTGCTGTCACGTAGGGTTCGTGCACCCACTAGGCCGTAATGCCTTGGCGGTATGGCAGGTGGCCAACAGGGCGCAGGAAACAGTCTATAGTTTGTATGGCGTACCTGTGGCAGGCTCGGCTGAGACTAGGCAGCAGGTAGACGTCAGGTTTGGAGTAGCAGTACAGGCGTGGAATACAGCAGAGCACGACTACAGCACAGCACGGCACTTGACCAGGATAGCACGGGATACAGGATACAGGAAACACTGGGAGCTGGAAACTTGCATAGACAAACTAGGATACAACAAACAACGCTCAGGCAACAAAGCAAGGGGCTGGGCCCCCCTTATAGTCCAGGGCACTCATGGGCTGATTAAACATGAAAGTCCGGTGCATGCGCTGCCCCTTTAAGATTGGGCACGTGCGCGTGCACCCTACGGGACTCTGCCGAGGTGAGTGGAAGTGAGCGCTGGAGTCAGCACTGGAGACTGGAGTCAGCACTCGCAGACCCCTGGCTGCGGCCGTCAGGAGGAGAGAGAACCTGCCGGCCCGCAGCCATGGACATGAAACCCGGCTTATCTTAAAGAGACTCTGTCACCACATTATAAGTGCTCTATCGCCTACATAAGGAGATCGGCGCTATAATATAGGTGACAACAGTGCTTTTTATTTAGAAAAACTATCTATTTTTACCACTTTATGAGCGATTTTTAGCTTTATGCTAATTCGTTTCTTAATGCCCAAGTGGGCATGTTTTTACTTTAGACCAAGTGGGCGTTGTACAGAGGAGTGTATGACGCTGATCAATCAGCATCATACACTTCTCCCCATTCATTTACACTGCACTAGCGATATAGCTATATCGTTATGTGCAGCTACATACACACACGATAACATTACTGCAGTGTCCTGATAATGAATATACATTACCTCCAGCCAGGACGTGATGTGTATTCAGAATCCTGACACGTCTGAATCTTTTCTGTGAGATTTCCAGCAAGGCAAACGTAATCTCGTTTACATCGTAATCTCGCGAGATTACGTTTGCCTTGCTGGAAATCTCACAGAAAAGATTTTCAGACGTGTCAGGATTCTGAATACACATCACGTCCTGGCTGGAGGTAATGTATATTCATTGTCATGACACTGCAGTAATGTTATAGTGTGCGTATGAGGCTGCAGATAACAATATAGCTATATCGCTAGTGCAGTGTAAATGAATGGAGAGAAGTGTATGACGCTGATTGGTCAGCGTCATACACTCCTCTGTACAACGCCCACTTGGTCTAAAGTAAAAACACACCCACTTGGGCATTAAGAAACTAATTAGCATAAAGCTAAAAATCGCTCATAAAGTGGTAAAAATAGATTGTTTTTCTAAATAAAAACCACTACTGTCACCTACATTACAGCGCCGATCTTCTTATGTAGGAGATAGGGCACTTATAATGTGGTGACAGAGCCTCTTTAACCCCTTAGTGTCTACGCCTGTTTTGGTCTTGTGGACACAGCCGATTTTTGCAAATCTGACATGTGTTACTTTATGTGGTAATAACTCCAGAATGCTTTTGCATATCCAAGCGATTCTGAGATTGTTTTCTCGTGACATGTTTTACTTTATGAAACTGAAAACATTTGGTCATTAAATTCAATATTTATTTGTAAAAAAACACCAAAATTTAGAGAAAATTTGCAAAAATCTGCATTTTTCTAAATTGTAATGTATCTGCTTGTAAAACAGATCGGAATACCACACAAAATATTTACTATTTAACATTTCCTATATGTCTACTTTATGTTTGCATCATTTTTTGAACGTCCTTTTATTTTTCTAGGACGTTACAAGGCTTAGAACTTTAGCTGCAATTTCTCGCATTTTCAAGAAAATTTCAAAAGGCTATTTTTTTCAGCGACCAGTTCAGTTCTGAAGTGGTTTTGAGGGCCTTATATATTAGAAAGTCCCCAAATCACCCCATTTTAAAAACTGCACACATCAAAGTATTCAAAACAGCATTCCGAAATTATTTTGACCCATTAGGCATTTCACAGGAAATAAAGCAAAGTAGAGGTGAAATTTACAAATTTCAATTATTTTTTTTACGAAATTCATTTGTAATACAGTTTTTTTCTGTACCACAGATGGATTTACCCAAGAAACGCAACTCAATACTTATTGCCCAGATTCTGCAATTTTTATAAATATCCCACATGTGGCCCTAGTCCGCTTATGGACCGAAACACCGGCCTCAGAAGTAAAGCAGCACCTAGTGGATTTTGGGGCCTTACTTTAGGGCGGGTTCACACATGGCGGAATTTCACTTAAATTCCGCTGCGGACACTCCGCAGCGTTATTCCGCAGCGGAGCCGTTTCTCCATTGACTTTCACTTTAATTTAGCAGTGTTCGTTTACACGATGCGTACAATTCCGCTGCGGAGCAGAGGCTGCGGAGCGGAATTTGGTGTCCGCAGCATGCTCTGTCTGTTGCGGAGCAGTGGCGGACTCATGGCGGAATTTCTCCATTGACTTCAATGGAGATTCAAAGTTCCGCAATGAAGTCCGCAGCTGTCATGCACATGTCATGTGTGCTGCGGATGCGTCTTGCTTTTTTAACTTGACATTTCTTCATTCTGGCTGGACCTATGTATTTCTAGGTCTACAGCCAGACTGAGGAAGTCAATGGGGCTCCCGTAATGACGGGAGCGTTGCTAGGAGACGTCTGTAAATAGTCACTGTCCAGGGTGCTGAAAGAGTTACGCGATCGGCAGTAACTGTTTCTGCACCCGGGACAGTGACTACCGATCTCAATATACATGTATCTGTAAAAAAAAATATAAGTTCATACTTACCGAGAACTCCCTGCGTCTGTCTCCAGTCCGGCCTCCCAGGATGACGTTTCAGTGTAAGTGACGGCTGCAGCCAATCACAGGCCAAGCACAGGCTGCAGCGGTCACATGGACTGGAGCGTCATCCAGGGAGGTCGGGCCGGATGCCGAAAGAGGGACGCGTCACCAAGACAACGGGCGGTAAGTATGAATTTCTTTGACTTTCACTAGGGAAAGTGCTGTCCCTTCTCTCTATCCTGCACTGAATAGGGAGAAGAGAAGCACTTTTCCTGCAGTCCGCAGCGGCCAGTCCGCATCAATTTTCTGCACATTTTGTGCAGATCCGCTGCAGAATCTGCAACGCAGATTCTGTGCGGCATTGATGCGGACAGTTGCGGAGGAATTCCGCCATGTGTGGTCATGCCCTAACAGTGTGATCGCTGTTCCTGTCCGTTAGTCCCGGGTGTCAGCTGTAATACACAGCTGACACCCGCAGCATATGACGCGGGCTCAGCGCGTGAGCCCGCTCCATACATTACCCCCCACACCACGACATGCTATTAAGTCGTGGTGCGTGAAGGGGTTAATGCGCAGCGGATGGTGCAGAGTGAAAATTCTAAATTTCCACTGATGTGCCATTTTAGTGCACTACATGTTATGCCCAGTTTGTGCCACTGAAGACAAATACCTCATAAAATATTAACCGGGTTCTTCCGGGTATGGCGATGCCATATCTGTGGGTGTAAACAGCTTTTTGGGCATGCTGTAGGGCTCAGAAAGGTGGGAGCGCCATTTGGCTTTTGGAGCTCTGGTTTAGCATGGTAGTTGTTCTGTTTGGGGTTTTGCTGGTATTTCAGTTTATAATGTGGGGGCATATGTAAGCTGTGCGGAGTACATGAGGGCATAATAAGTGGGTATAATAATGCGGTAAATAAATAATAATCCGCTGATGTGTGGCCGGTGTCACACTGATAAATGGTGCCCGATCTTATCCGCTTTTGGAACACTCTGCACATTTTGCTTCACCGTATTCTAAGGGCCAGAACTTCCTTATTTTTTCTCCACCGGATCCGTGTGAGTGCTCATTTATTGCGGGACAATCTGTCGTTTTCATTGGTACCATTTTGGGGTGGATGCAATTTTTTTGATCAATTTTTATTCCATTTTTTGGCAAGCAAGGGGACCAAAAACCATCAATTCTGACAATGTTTTTTATTCTTTTATTTTTTTTTACGGCGTTCATCCTGGGCTATAAACGACAATTTTACTTTATTCTGCAGATCGATACGATTACGAAAAAATATTTTTTGTGTCACCATATTCTGAGAGTCATAACTTTTTTATTTTTCAGTCAAAAAATCTGTGTAACGGCTTGTTCTTTGCGGGATGGCTTGTAGTTTTTATTGGTACTATTTTGGGTACATTCGACTTTTTGATCACTTTTTATTGTATATTTTGGGAGCGGTGGTGACCAAAAAATAGTGATTCTTGGATTGTTTTTTACTTCTTTTTTTTGTGGTGCTCACCATGCGGGATTTTTTTGTTTACCGTTTAATAGATGGGGTCGTTACGAATGCGGTGATACCAAAAATGTGTACTTTTTTTTAACGTGTTCATTTCATTTCACTAGGGGACATTTAGACTCGCAGCCCTGATCGATGCTGGAACAAATTACACTACCTACGTAATGTAATGTATTCTAGCTGTCATTGTGACATCACAGTCACTCTGACAGGAAGCCTATAAGGAGCTTTGGCTGGTCCTCATTGGCTTCCATACATGGCAGCCCGGTGGCCATTGTCTGGCCTCCGGTTGCCGTGGCAAGGATTGCCAGCCCCTGCAAATGCATGTGGGAGCTGCCGATCTGCTCTAAACCTCTTAAATGTGGCGATCGCAATCGACCGCCGCATCTAAGGGGTTAATTGCCGAAATCAGCGGCGATGGGTCGCTGATCCGCAACAGGGAGAGCAGGGCAGACACCCTGCACAGTTAACCGCCTCTGCGGTGTAGCATCGTGCGGCGGTTAACTGTTAAAGCGCGGACGTAACTGCACGCCCAGGTGCGCGAAGTTACTGCTCACCTGGACGTGCATTTACGTCAAAGTGTGGGAAGGGGTTAAAGGGAAAACTGTCCCGTTGAAAAAACAGTCCTATCTGTTAGTAGCATATTGGTGTGTATTCACAAGGTGCGGTTATGCCACTTATTTGGCTACGCGGTCGAAAATCGTGGTAAAAATTAATTTAGTGCGTTTTTTCCAGCCACAGGGCAAAATAAAACGCGTCAAAACTGCACCGTGTGAATACCCCCTTAGGGTAGGGACAAACAGGGCAGATACGCTTTGTAAAACTACACCGTGCATCCGTCCTGGAGACTACTGGGAATTCCGCCCAGAAAAAACTGCACCAAATTGTGTTGCAGATTTTCGGGAGGAGTGTCTGCTGTGGAAATACTGTAGGGGAAAAAAAAAAAGTTTATACTTACCACCCAGGCGTCCCTCTGCTCTGAGTACAGCCCGATCGCCTAGGATGACGCTGTAGTCCATGTGACCACTGCACCTTTTGATTTGGCTACAGCAGTCACATTGGATGAAACCTTATTCCAGGGGGCCAGGCTGCACTCAGTATAGAGGACCGCGTTGCTATGACAACGGCGCGGGCAGTAAGCATGAGCCTTTTTCTTTTTTCATTTGCGGTTTTTACGGCTGAATCGCAGTGTTTCGGCCACAAAAGTCGCAACACATGGCTATTTGTAGCACGTTTTACATCCCATTTAATTCAATGGGGATAACATGCAACAGAAGAGCAACGATTCCACTGCATAAATTGACATGCTGCAGATTAAAAAAACGCACCGCAGGTCAATTTATGAACATTTTCTTTGCAGATTTTTTCCGCTGTGTGAGAATGAGATTTGCTCAAATCTCACCCACACTCCTGCTACTGTATTACACTGTGGATTTTCCACAATTAAGGCCTCATGCACACGACCGTATTTTTTCCCACCCATAAATACTGGCGTAAATACGGGTTCGGTGTCACACGTATTCCACCCGTTTTGCACCAGTATTTACGAACCCGTGCCCGTAAATATGGGTCCGGTGTCACACGTATTCTACCCGTATTTACGAGCACGTTTTTGGCGGCAAAATAGCACTGCACTAATCGGCAGCCCCTTCTCTCTATCAGTGCAGGATAGAGAGAAGGGACAGCCTTTTCTGTAATAAAAGTTAAAGAAATTCATACTTACCCGGCCGTTGTCTTGGTGACGCGTCCCTCTCTTCACATCCAGCCCGACATCCCTGGATGACGCGGCAGTCCATGTGACCGCTGCAGCCTATGATTGACCTGTGATTGGCTGCAGCGGTCACATGGCCTGAAACGTCATCCAGGATGTCGGGCCGGATGTCGAGAGGGACGCGTCACCAAGGCAACGGGCGGGAGACCGGACTGGAGGAAGCAGGAAGTTGTCGGTAAGTATGAACGTCTTTTATTTTTATTTTTTACAGGTTTATACTGATCGGTAGTCACTGTCCAGGGTGCTGAAAGAGTTACTGCCGATCAGTTAACTCTTTCAGCTCCCTGGACAGTGACTATTTACTGACGTCGCTTAGCAACGCTGCCGTAATGACGGGTGCACACATGTAGCCACCCGTCATTACGAGAGCTCCATAGACTTCTATGGACTGTCCGTGCCGTTATTACGGCCTGAAATAGGACATGTTCTATCTTTTTCAACGGCACGGGCACCTTCCCGTGAGAAAACGGGAAGGCACCCGTCGCCAATAGAAGTCTATGAGCCCGTTATTACGGGTCGTAATTACGACCCGTAATAACGGGCGTTTTTACGGTCGTGTGCATGAGGCCTCAATCTGTTGCTGAAAATCTTCAGTGTATACACTGTGTGTGTCCCTACCGTTATAGAGCAGAAGGAGCTGAGCAGATTGATATATATAGAATTTTAGTAGAACTTGTAATTAATTGATCTAAATCGCTACTCATTCAGGGCTTAGGAGTCCAGTGGGCAGGCTCACTCATAGACTGACAGGCCTTCCCTGTATAAGTGTGCATTCAGTGATAGCATGTACTGATAGTTCACCGGCAGATGACACGGCATACCTAAGTTTGTCCGAACAACAGGAAATATGGTCAGACAGACCTCGGGTCCTTTAACGGCCAATCAAAGAGGGTCACACTTCACTTTTTCCATTTAAATGCTGCGATCAGCGTTGATCGCGGTATTCAAAGGGTTAACAGCGGAGATCAGAGGTTTCTCTAATGTTCGCCATTAGAGCGGGGCTGCGTCCGTGTACTATAACCGTCGCCCCACTCCTGATTGCACAGGCCCGTGCGATCAGCAGTACAAGTATGATCGTCCTGATGTAGCAACGTCCTGCCACCCATAAAGCGCATAATCGTCATTAGTTACCAACCAGTTAAAGGTTATAGTCACCTGTTCAACCATTTTATTTTTATTGTCCCAATACATCTAAGTTAAAAATGTAAACAACTTTGTGTCTAGAGCTTTTATGCAGACCTATGCATCTCCACGGTTACAGACCACACATCCTGTGCAGTCTTAGGGTATGTGCACACACACTAATTACGTCCGTAATTGACGGACGTATTTCGGCCGCAAGTACCGGACCGAACACAGTGCAGGGAGCCGGGCTCCTAGCATCATACTTATGTACGATGCTAGGAGTCCCTGCCTCTCCGTGGAACTACTGTCCCGTACTGTAATCATGTTTTCAGTACGAGACAGTTATCCTGCAGCGAGGCAGGGACTCCTAGCATCGTACATAACTATGATGCTAGAAGCCCGGCTCCCTGCACTGTGTTCGGTCCACTACTTGCGGCCGTAATACGTCCGTCAATTACGGACGTAATTAGTGTGTGTGCACATACCCTTAGGCTGGGTTCACACGAGCACATTAACGTCCGTAATGGACGGACGTATTTCGGCCGGAAGTCCCGGACCGAACTCAGTGCAGGGAGCCGGGCTCCTAGCATCATAGTTATGTACGACGCTAGGAGTCCCTGCCTCTCCGTGGAACTACTGTCCCGTACTGAAAACATGATTACAGTACGGGACAGTTGTCCTGCAGAGAGGCAGGGACTCCTAGCATCGTACATAACTATGATGCTAGGAGCCCGGCTCCCTGCACTGAGTTCGGTCTGGGACTTCCGGCCGAAATACGTCCGTCCATTACGGACGTTAATGTGCTCGTGTGAACCCAGCCTTAGGGTATTTTCACAAGCAAAACGAAAAACAGTTGTAAAATATGGACCTGTTTTCAAGGGAAAACAGCCTCTGATTTTCAGCCGTTTTTTTAAACCATAAGCGGTTTTTGAGGCTTTTTTTAGCGGTTGTTTTTGAAACACAACGGCTCAAGAAGTGATATGCACTTTTTTTTACAGGTAGTTTTTTACGCGCCGTTTTTTCAAGCGGCTGAACAAAAAAAAGCTCTGTTGGAACAAAATGCAGTTTTTCCCATTGAAAGCAATGGGCAGATATTTGGAGGCGTTCAGCTTCCGTTTTTTCAGCCGTTTTTTTGGGCGTTTATGGTCTGTAAAAAAATGCCCCGTCGGAACGAAACACCGTTTTTTCCATTGACATCAATGGGTAGATGTTGGGAGTCGTTCAGCTTCCATTTTCAGCCATTTGTTGGAGAAATTTCTGTGACTGAAAAATCTATTCCATACGTACATCTGAATGGGGTTGTTTCTGCAGCCCGTGCATGGATTTCTGCAAGCCCCATTCAAATGTATAGGACAGTCTTAGAAATTTCTACAACCAATCTTCTGTGTGTAAACATACCCTTAATGCAAAAAAACAAAAAGAGACCCTGGTAGTTGGCGGGCGCATAATCAATATACAGGGTGGGCCATTTATATGGATACACCTAAATAAAATGGGAGTGGTTGGTGATATTAACTTCCTGTTTGTGGCACATTAGTATATGGGAGGGGGGAAACTTTTCAAGCTGGGTGTTGACCATGGCGGCCATTTTGAAGTCGGCCATTTTGTATCCAACTTTAGTTTTTTCAATGGGAAGAGGGTCATGTGACACATCAAACTTATCGAGAATTTCACAAGAAAAACAATGGTGTGCTTGGTTTTAACGTCACTTTATTCTTTCATGAGTTATTTACAAGTTATGGGTGACATTATGGGTGTCAGGTCCGAGAATTCCTAGATGAACAGTTTCCTGGAAAGTGGATTGGTCGTCGTGGGCCAGTTGAATGGCCCCCTAGGTCTCCCGATCTGACCCCCTTAGACTTTTATCTTTGGGGTCATCTGAAGGCAATTGTCTATGCTGTGAAGATACGAGATGTGCAGCAACTGAAACTACGGATACTGGAAGCCTGTGCTAGCATTTCTTCTGCGGTGTTGCTATCAGTGTGTGAAGAGTGGGAGAAGAGGGTTGCATTGACAATCCAACACAATGGGCAGCACTTTGAACACATTTTATAAGTGGTCAGAAACTTGTAAATAACTCATGAAAGAATAAAGTAACGTTAAAACCAAGCACACCATTGTTTTTCTTGTGAAATTCTCGATAAGTTTGATGTGTCACATGACCCTCTTCCCATTGAAAAAAACTAAAGTTGGATACAAAATGGCCAACTTCAAAATGGCCGCCATGGTCAACACCCAGCTTGAAAAGTTTCCCCCCTCCCATATACTAATGTGCCACAAACAGGAAGTTAATATCACCAACCATTCCCATTTTATTTAGGTTTATCCATATAAATGTCCCACCCTGTATAACAACTGGATGCCAACCAGCAAAAAAAGCCCTCTTTTTTCCAACTACCATAAACAGTTAATTTGTAAATCTTTATTCGACTATATAAGCAAATAGACGAACCACATAAAGGGATTAAAATAACCATACATGCTGCTAGAAAGGATCTGCATAATGTGATACCGAATAATTTGTGTGGTGGTAGGCGCTTGGGGTGATAGTACCTAGAGTACCAGTGGCTGCAGAATTCTGTACCTACACTAGATGCCAAGTATCAATAGGTCTAGTAAGAAAGCATGTATTTAAAACTCAAAAGAGCCCCCCCTGACATGTTTCGCTACACATTGTAACGTCTATGGCTGAGGGCCGTTGCTCAGACTTACCCTCTGACGGCCTCGTCCATGGACATCTGTGTTCTCGGTGACATCTCCCTCCAGGGAGACGCCGGCCCTCACTTCCAGGTTCTGGGACTGTTTGCCCGCGCGTGCACAGCCTTAAAGGGCCAGTACGCGGCCAGCTGTCATCACTCAATAATTTGCCCAGAGTACTGCTGGACTATAAAAAGGGCTCTGCCCACTTGATCCTTGCCTGAGCGTTGTTGTCTACCTAAAGTTTGTCTTGCAAATGGTCTCCCAGTGTTTTCCAGTTCCCAGTGTTACCCGTTCCTGCTGCCTGTACCCTGTATCCTCTGCTATCTACAGAGTCAAGTCGTGCCTTCCGCTGCATCTACTGTGCCATCTACAGTGAGAGTCAAGTCGTGTATTCCGCTGCATCTACTAGCCTTCTACAGTGAAAGTCAAGTTGTGTCTCCGCTACTGTCTACATTGCCTCAGATACCCCTTCTGGACTATAGACATTGTTTTGTACCTAGATAGCCAGCTGCTAACCCACTACGCGGTACGGCCCATTGGGTCTACACCCCACACCGTGACAGTACGCTCAGGCCATGGACCCCGCTGATCAATTCAAGGGCATGTCACCCTCCCAAGCCATGCAGGCAGACCTGCAGGATCTGCGAGCACGACAGGATCAACTCCTGTTCGAGCACCTCCGATCGACCCTCCTGCTACACCTCATGGCAGCTCCGGTTCGGATCCTCGGTTCTCGCTGCCATTGCCATCTCGGTTCCATGGAGACGCAAGTTCGTGCAGGGGGTTTCTGAACCAATACCATATCCACTTTACTCTACACGCCCGAGCATTCCCTTCAGACGGAGCCAGGATCGCCTTCATTATATCTCTACTTGCCGGCAAGGCCCTAGCGTGGGCGAATCCAATCTGGGAACGACAGGGACCCGAGACCCGAGACTTCCAGGGGTTCATGCGGTTCTTCCGTACCGTATTCGAGGAGCCTGGATGAGTCTCGTCGGCAGCCACTGCTATCTTTAACCTTCGTCAGGAGGACGCCTCCGTGATCAAATACACCATCCAGTTCCAGACCCTGGCAGGAGAACTGTCCTGGAACAATGAGGCCTTGGTAGCATCCTTCTGGCATGGCCTTTCGCCCGAGATCAAGCACGAACTTGCTGCTCGAGATCTATCAGCTGTCTTGGACGACCTGATTCTACTTGCTTGGCGAGTGGACATAAGGCACAGAGAGAGATCTCAAGAGGTTCAACAGGAGAGATGGCTTCCTAGACTAGCGCCCAACTTCCAGCAACCCCTCTTGCCTTCTTCTACTGCTCCACCCGAGGTTCTGATGCAGGTAGATCGGCTTAAACTGTCCGTTCAAGAGAAACAGCGCAGGCGCACCTCTGGACTCTGTTTATAATGCGGCCTCGCTGGCCATGTCGTGCGTCTGTGTCCTCAGAAGCCAAAAAATACCAACGCCTAGGATTGGTTGGAGAGACAACCCTGGGCGATACCGCATTTAATAGAGAACTCTCCTCCAAACTGTTCATTCCTGTGATCATCGTCGCTGGCGAGAGACCTCATCCAGTCTCTGCCTACCTGGACTCTGGCTCTGCAGCCAATTTCATCTGCCAAGACCTTGTGGATCTTCTTCAGTTGCCCACTGTTCTGCTGGAAAGGCCTTTGATCGTTGCCACGGTAGATGGACTGCCTTTGCCTGACCAAGTTTTGTCTGTGACCAAGCCGTTAAGACTCCAAGTGGGAGTCCTTCACTCTGAACTTATCTCCCTGTTTGTCCTGCCCAAGGCCGTCATCCCCGTGCTGCTGGGTTTGCCTTGGCGCCGTCTACACGCCCCAGTCCTGGATTGGAACTCTGGAGAGGTTCTCCAGTGGGGCCCCAAGTGTCTCGACCGCTGTCTGCTGCATGTTCATGCGCCTCAGTCTCCTCCGCATCAGTCACTCCCAGGATTGCCTCCTTGTTACTCTCACTTCGCAGATGTCTTCAACAAGAAGGAAGCAGAGACATTGCCACAACATCGGGCATATGATTGCCCTATCAACTTTGTTCCTGATTCGTCCCTTCCTCGCAGTAGAGTATACCCTCTCTCCTTGCCTGAGACCCAGTCTATGTCAGCCTACATTAAGGAGAATCTGGAGAGGGGTTTCATACAAAAATCCTCATCCCAAGCCGGAGCTGGGTTTTTCTTTGTCAAGAAGAAAGATGGATCCCTCCGACCCTGCATTGACTACCGAGGCCTCAACCAGATCACTGTGAAAAACAGGTACCCTTTGCCTTTGATTTCAGAACTGTTTGATCGCATACGGGGGACAAATTTTTTTTCCAAGCTAGACCTGCGGGGGGCTTACAATCCAATCCGGATTCGTCAGGGTGACGAGTGGAAGACTGCATTTAATACACGTGATGGACACTACGAATATCTGGTCATGCCCTTCGGCCTGTGTAACTCCCCCTCTGTGTTTCAAGAATTTGTCAATGACATTTTTCGTGATCTCCTCTATGTCTGTATTGTGGTGTATCTCGATGACATTTTGATTTTTTACCCAGATCTTGTGACTCATCAGGGTCATGTCCGCCAGGTGTTGCTTCGATTAAGTCAGAATCATCTTTACGCCAAGCTGGAGAAGTGCGTGTTCACAGAGAAGTCTCTACCCTTCCTGGGCTATATCATCTCTGATCAGGGTCTCAAAATGGACCCTGAGAAAGTAAAGGCTGTCCTGGTGTGGCCACGCCCCCAAGGCTTAAGGGCCATACAATGCTTCCTGGGAATCGCCAACTTCTACCGGCTGTTCATTCCCAACTTCTCTTCAGCTCCCATCTCCACCCTCACTAAAAAGGGTATGAATGCCAAGGTATGGACTCAAGAAGCTAAAGTCGCATTTAAAACCTTAAAAAAGGCCTTCATGTCAGCCTCTATTCTTCATCACCCTGATGTGTCCCTAACATTTTTCATTGGAGGTGGACGCTTCCTCTGTTGGTGCCAGTGCACTTTAGTAACAGAGAGGTTCGAAAGGCAATACTGTGGTATGTGGCTACTATTCTAAGCTGTTTTCTCCTGCAGAGCACAACTACTCGATGGGGATCGGGAGTTACTGACCATCAAGCTGGCCCTGCAGGAGTCACCTACTAGAAGGCGCAGCTGATCCTATCCTGGTCTTCACGGACCACAAGAACCTGACATTTCTATAGACGGCTCAATGGCTGAATCCTCGTCAAGCCAGGTGGTCACTGTTGTTTGCTCGGTTCCAGTTTGAACTCCAATACCGACCTGCCGACAAGAATGTGAGGGCCGATGCCTTGTCTAGGTCATTTGAAACAGAGAACACTGTGGAGTCCCCACATAATATTATCCATCCTTCCTGCATCTGCTCTGTTAACCCTCTACAAGTTAGAGATATTCCTGTCTGGCAGACAGAGGAAGAATCCTTCGCTGGAGTCACAGTTCCAAGCTTGCAGGTCACGCGGGTGCCCGCAAGACCCGAGACCTAATTGCCCGTCAGTTCTGGTGGCCCACGCTGCCCAAAGACGTCATGGACTTTGTCTCCTCCTGTACGGTGTGCGCAGCAAACAAAGTTGCCCACTCCAGACTGGCCGATCTGCTCCAACCACTGCCTGTGCCCAATGCCCCCTGGCAGCATGTTGCTATGGACTTTGTCATAGATCTGCCTCTCTATGCGAAATGCAGTGTGATCTGGGTGGTGGTGGATCGATTTTCTAAAATGGCTCATTTTGTTATCCTGATCTGCCTTCTGCTGCCTGACTGGCCGACCTCTTCGTTCAACACATCTTCCGTCTGCACGGCTTGCCTCTGCATATTGTCTCATATCAAGGGGTCCAGTTCACCTCGAAGTTCTGTAGAGCACTCTGCGACCTCATCGGTGTAAAGTTGGACTTCTCCTCGGCTTATCATCGTCAGTCCAATGGACAAGTCGAAAGGGTTAACCAAATTATGGAGAACTATCTGCGGCACTTTGTCTCCAGATGGCATGATGACTGGGTACAGCTGCTCCTGTGGGCTGAGTTCTTCTATAATAACCATACTAGTGAGTCCCCCACCTCCAGTCCGTTCTTCATCGTCTACGGCCAACATCCTCGTATACCTCTTCCTGTCTCTACTATGTCCCAGGTGCCTGCAGCTGACTTTACCTTCAGGGACTTTCTGCAGATATGGCAACAGACACGATCTTCTATTCTGCTGGCGGTGGACCGCATGAAGAGAAAGGCAGACACTAGAAGACGAGAACCTCCCCAGTTTCTTCCAGGTATGAAGGTCTGGCTGTCTTCCAGGAATATATGTCTGAGGGTGCCGTCTTGCAAGTTTGCTCCCAGGGTCCTTGGACCCTTCAAGATTCTGCTACAAATCAATCCTGTGTCGTACAAGCTTCGGCTGCCTCCTACCCTCAAGATCCCTAACTCCTTCCATGTCTCCTTGCTGAAGCCCATGGTCCTGAACCGCTACTCTATGACTCCTAGTTCCACAGTGGCTGCTGGCGGTACGTCAGGGACTTTTGAAGTGAGGGAGATCCTGGCCACCAAAGACGTTTTATTTGGTGGATTGGAGGGGGTTTGGTCCAGAGGAGAGGTCTTAGGAGTCAGAGGAGAACATCGATGCCCCTGTCCTCGTGAAGAGATTTCTCTCCCTCTCTGGTCCCAAGAAGAGGGGGCGTAAGAGGGGAGATACTGTAACATCTATGGCCGAGGGCCGTCGCTCAGACTTACCCTCTGACGGCCCCGGCCATGGACATTTGTGTTCTTGGCGACATCTCCCTCCAGGGAGACACCGGCACTCACTTCTGGGTTCTGGGACTGTTTCCCGCAGGGCCAGTACGTGTCCAGCTTGTCATCATTAAATAATTTGCCCAGAATGCTGCTGGACTAAAAAAGGGCTCTGCCCACTTGATCCTTGCCTGAGCGTTGTTGTCTACCTAAAGTTTGTCTTGCAAATGGTCTCCCAGTGTTTTCCAGTTCCCAGTGTTACCCGTTCCTGCTGCCTGTACCCAGTATCCTGTGCTATCGTATCTACAGAGAGAGTCAAGTCGTGTCTTCCGCTGCATCTACTGCGGCATCTACAGTGAGAGTCAAGTCTTGTCTTCTGCTGCATCTACTAGCCTTCTACAGTGAAAGGCAACTTGTGTCTCCACTACTGTCTACATTGCCTCAGGTACCCGTTCTGGACTATAGCCATCATTTTGTAGCTAGTTGGCCAGCTGCTAACCTGCTACATGGTACGGCCCAGTGGGTCCACACCCCGCGCCGTGACACACATGTAGCATCCTCTTGGGTACAGAGGCTAATCACGGCGCGCCGCGGATTTCCTGTTATTAAATAAACTGAAAATACTAAACAGGTGAGGATTCCGTGAGAGACAACCAAAAGAAACGGGCAGAAAGTCGAGCCCCTTCTCGTGTGATAGACATAAGCACAGACCAATAGAAATTGGCGCTTGGATGACCAGTAACAAGATGTCTTTCACGCATGCGCAGAAGTAAGTATGAGGCAACGTCTAAGTACAGCAATGTCAGAATCCTTGATGATTTCAGACAGGCTATAAATGCGCATGCATTAGAACTTAGTGCATAGATGCAAGACAAGTAACTAGACATACCAAACGACTATACGAAGGTAAGTATATAGTCAATGTTTAAATGTAGCAATATCACAATACGTGATGATTATAAAAAAAGTTATAACTATGTATGTGTAGAGACTCTAGGCATAAATATAAGACTGGCTATTGTTTTATAAGGTAAAAAGTGGAGAAATGGTCCATATATTGTTTTGGAATCACCACCAACAGTAATATCCACTAAATAAAAAATACAAAAATTAGAAAGTAAAATGCAAATGTAATGACTGGGTAGGGAGACAGACAGGTGAGCCCTAATCTACCCGCCACTCAGTCCCTGAGTACTTGCAAGGGCCCGACCTAGGCGACGGCGTACAACTGGGCGACGTTCCCTACGCTCAATAAGTACACGACAGACAAACAGACAAGGGTACACAGAAGCTAAGGGAAATGGGGCAGTTGCCCACGGCAACACAGTGAGCAACAAGAGAAGTGAACGAGCCGAGTCAAATCAGGAGTGCACGAGGTACAAATCGCAGAGCAGGAGCGTAGTCAGTAAAGCCAGGGTCAAAAATGAAGCAAGGTCAATAATCATAGCAGGAGCAGCAGAGCCAGGAAACAGAAAAGAATCACAGGCAAAGGAGGAGCAGGAAATGCAGGTATAAATAGACAGAGGGCGGGAGCTAGCTCCGTCTGGCCAGGCTGTGATAGGCTCTCCCACTCCTCAGCCTCCCAGCCTGACTGGTAGGAGATCGTGTCACTCTCTCAGACTTAGGAACAGGTGCAGACTGATTACCCACGGGCGTCGACACAGAAGCTGTGTCTGGCAGATCCTTTACAGTACCCCCCCTTTTAAGAGGGGCCACTGGACCCTTTCTAGGTGGACCTGGCTTATTGGGGAAGCGAAGATGCAACCTCCTGAGCAATACCCCAGCGTGAACATCCCGGGCGGGTACCCAAGTACTCTCCTCAGGACCGTATCCTCTCCAATGGACCAGGTACTGGAGGGAGCCTTGGACCATCCTGCTGTCCACAATCTTCAGGGGTGAGAAAAGGGACCGGAGGTTTCCTCGAGAGAGCCAAGGACGGGGAGCAGCGTTTAAGGAGGGAGGCATGAAACACGTAGTGTACTCGAAAAGACGGGGGTAACTCCAGTCGGAAGGAGACAGGGTTAAGGACTTCAATGACCTTGTACGGCCCTATATATCGGGGAGCAAATTTTTTGGACGGGACTTTAAGGCGCAAATTTTTAGAAGATAGCCACACCAGATCTCTGACCACAAACAAGGGGTTAGCAGAACGTCTTCTAGTCTTTTGTATGCTCTGGGACGCCTCTAGGTTCTTCTGAACCTGGGCCCAGACTGTGCACAGTTCTTGATGAACGACATCTACCTCGGGATTGTTGGAACTACCAAGTGAAACGGAGGAGAACCGTGGATTAAACCCAAAATTACAGAAAAAGGGGGAGACCCCTAACGAGTTACTGACCCGGTTATTAAGGGAAAATTCGGCGAGGGGAATGAAGGAGACCCAATCATATTGACAGTCAGAGATAAAACACCTTAAATATTGTTCTAGAGACTGATTAGTCCTCTCAGTTTGGCCATTAGTTTCAGGATGGAAGGCCGAGGAGAAGGACAGATCAATCTCCAACTTTTTACAGAAGGCTCTCCAAAACAATGAAACAAATTGTACCCCTCTGTCAGAAACAATATTGACAGGAACCCCATGGAGACGCAGGATGTGTTTGACAAACAAGGTAGCTAACGTCTTAGCATTGGGTAGTTTCTTGAGGGGCACAAAGTGGCACATCTTACTGAAACGGTCTACTACAACCCACACCACCGACTTGCCTTGAGATGGAGGCAAATCGGTGATAAAATCCATGGAGATATGGGTCCAAGGTCTCTGGGGAATGGGCAAAGAACATAGTAAGCCCGCAGGTCGGGACCTGGGAGTCTTGGACCTAGCACAAATTTCACAAGCGGCGACGTAGGCCTTAACGTCTTTAAGCAACCCAGGCCACCAATAGTTTCTGGCAATGGGATGCTTGGTACCCAGGATGCCTGGATGGCCAGATAGTGCAGAGTCATGATTTTCCCTGAGTACCCTTAGCCGGAATTGCAGGGGAACAAACAGCTTGTTCTCAGGAAAGTTCCCGGGAGCTGAACCTTGATCGGCCGCAATTTCGGAGACTTAGAATCAACAGAGGAAATGATTATACCTGGAGGCAAAACACATGCAGGATCTTCCTCCGAAGGAGGGCTGGCCATGAAGCTACGTGACAGTGCATCAGCCTTAATATTTTTAGACCCAGCCCTATGGGTGACCAAAAAGTTGAATCTGGTAAAAAATAACGCCCATCGAGCTTGTCTCGGGTTTAGCCTCCGGCAGATTCTAAGAAAACCAGATTCTTGTGGTCGGTAAGGACCGTTACCTGGTGCCTAGCCCCCTCCAGGAAGTGGCGCCACTCTTCAAATGCCCATTTAATGGCTAAGAGTTTGCGGTTGCCAATATCATAGTTACTCTCAGTGGGCGAAAACTTCCTGGAGAAGTAGGCACAGGGACGGAGATGGGTGAGGGACCTGGTACCCTGGGACAAGACAGCACCCACTCCCACCTCGGAGGCGTCAACCTCCACGATGAATGGCTGCATTTGTTTGGGCTGAACCAGCACCGGGGCCGAGATAAAGCACTTCTTAAGGACCTCAAAAGCCTGGACAGCCTCAGGAGGCCAGTGGAGGAGATCAGCACCTTTGCGATTGAGATCCGTAAGAGGCTTAGCGATGACCGAGAAGTTAGCAACAAATATCCTGTAATAATTAGCGAATCCCAGGAAGCACTGTAACGCCTTCAGGGAGGCAGGTTGGACCCATTCCGCCACCGCCTGAACCTTGGCGGGGTCCATGCGGAATTCATGAGGAGTGAGGATTTGACCCAAAAATGGTATCTCTTGCACCCCAAACACACATTTTTCGGTCTTAGCAAACAGTTTGTTTTCCCGAAGGACCTGGAGCACCTTCCTGACATGCTCAATGTGGGAGGACCAGTCCTTGGAAAACACAAGTATGTCATCAAGGTACACTACAAGAAATACCCCCAGGTAGTCTCTTAAAATCTAATTTATGATCTTCTGGAAGACCGCGGGAGAATTACACAACCCAAAGGGCAAGACGAGGTATTCGAAATGACCTTCGGGCGTGTTAAACGCAGTCTTCCACTCATCCCCCTCTTTGATGCGGATAAGGTTATAAGCCCCCCGTAGATCAAACTTAGAGAACCATTGGGCCCCCTGAACCTGATTGAAGAGATCAGGAATCAAAGGAAGGGGGTACTGGTTCCTCACAGTGACCTTATTCAAGTTCCGGTAGTCGATGCACGGCCTAAGACCACCATCCTTCTTCCCTACGAAGAAGAAGCCAGCACCTACCGGAGAAGTAGAGGGGCGAATGTAACCCTTGGCCAGGCATTCCTGGATATACTCTCTCATGGCTTCACGTTCGGGACAAGAGAGATTGAATATCCTACCCTTAGGGAGCTTAGCTCCTGGTACCAAATCGATTGCGCAATCGTATTCTCTATGAGGAGGTAACACTTCGGAGGCCTCTTTAGAGAAAACATCAGCGAAGTCCTGAACAAACTCAGGTAGAGTGTTCACCTCCTCAGGGAGAGAAATAGAATTAACAGAAAAACATGACGTCATGCATTAATTACCCCATTTGGTAAAATCCCCAGTATTCCAGTTAAACATTACCATTACCGGGACAGGTTTAGGCAAATCAATCAATGGCATAGCTAGAGACATAGCAAATTCCACAGACATAATATTAGCAGAAGACCCTGAATCCGCGAAGGCACTGCCGGTAGCAGACCTACCACCAAAAGAGACCTGAAAGGGAAGCAAGATTTTATTAGGTTTCATCTTTACGGGAAATACCTGTGCGCCCAAGTGACCTCGCCGATGATCACTTAGGCGCGGAAGTTCTTCCGGCTGCTTATTCTTACGCCTAGGACATTTGTTCACTTGATGCTTGTCATCCCCACAGTAGAAGCAGAGACCATTCTTCCTGCGGAACGCACTACGTTGTTGGGGGGACACGGAGGCCCCGAGTTGCATAGGTACATCCGAGTCTTCCGTGGAAGAACGAAGCAACGGAACCTCAGGAGGCATCATGGGGGAGTCAGAGGAGAAGGCACAAAAACGTTCAATTCATCGTTCCCTGAGACGTCGGTCAAGTCGTACCGCTAAAGCCATAATTTGATCTAGGGAGTCAGCAGAGGGATAGCTAACTAGCAGGTCTTTCAGGGCGTTCGACAGACCCAATCTAAAATGGCACCTCAACGCAGGGTTATTCCACCGAGAAGCTACACACCACTTCCTAAAGTCAGAACAATACTCGTCTACAGGTCTCTTACCCTGACGTATGGTCACCAGCTGACTCTCGGCAAAGGCAGTCTTGTCAGTCTCGTCATAAATGAGCCCGAGAGCAGAAAAGAAAAGATCAACGGAGGAAAGTTCAGGGGCGTCAGGAGCCAAGGAGAAGGCCCATTCTTGGGGCCCGTCCTGGAGCCGGGATATAATTATACCCACCCGCTGGCTCTCAGAACCTGAGGAGTGGGGCTTTAAGCAAAAATAGAGCTTACAACTCTCCCGAAAGGAGAAAAAAGTCTTCCGGTCCCCTGAAAACCGGTCAGGCAACTTGAGGTGGGGTTCGAGAGGTGAGGTGGGGGCACTACCAGGGAAGCATCACGCAGGTTGTCCCTCTGTGCCAGGGCCTGGACCTGTAGGGAGAAGCCCTGCATCTGCTGAGCCAGGGTCTCAAGGGGGTCCATGGATGTGTCAGGGACCAGGGTAGACTAGGTATATGGGTCTGTGATTATGTAAAGACAGGGTAGGGAGACAGACAGGTGAGCCCTAATCTACCCGCCACTCAGTCCCTGCCTACTTGCAACGACCCGTCCTAAGCGACGGGGTACAACTGGGCGATGGTCCCTACGCTCAGTAAGTGCAAGACAGACAAACAGACAAGGGAACACAGAAGCTAGGGAAAAGGGGCAGCTGCCCACGGAGACACCGTGAGCAACAGGAGTAGTGAACGAGCCGAGTCAAACCAGGAGTGCACGAGGTACAAAACGCTGAGCAGGAGAGTGGTCAGAAAGCCAAGGTCAATAACAAGCAGATGATGAGTAGTACAAGCAGCAGCAGCAAGCCAGGAAACAAGCATAGAAGGTTCACAGGCAAAGGAGGAACAGGAAAGGCAGGTATAAATAGACAGTGGGCGGGAGCTAGCTCCGTCTGGCCAGGCTGTGATAGGCTCTCCCACTCCTAAGCCTGCCATCCTGAGTGGTGGAAGATGGAGTCAGTCTCACAGACATAGGAGCAGGTGCAGACTGATTGCCCACGGGCTTCGACACAGAAGCTGTGTCTGGCAAATACTTTACAGCATCAGCCTGTTGGATAATGGCGGACTGAGTGTCCTCTAGCATTGCCACCATCTGCCCCACGTGTTGTATATCTGCTTTAATGGAGGATAATTCCTTCAGGACTGGAGTCATTGCGCTGGCCAAAGCCTTTTTCAGAAATGCTCTGGTGATAGGGAGAGGATCAGACCCACCTATGGCATCAGAACGAGTTCAGGAACTGTCATCATCCGAATTGTCTCCCCGACACTCCTCTGGTTGGTTCAGCGTCTCCGGTGCCATCTTGCAATTCCCGGCCAGGAAAGCATGCTTCTAGTGGAAGAATTTCTCCATCTCCGACTGAGATTTACCGGCCTTCGGCGTCCCGCAGGAATCACTCGACTTGTATCGATTCCTGCGGACCATCGTAGATAAGAAACAGCCCTCCAGCTATAAAAGTCTGTGTCTCTGTGAGTAGCGCCGGTATCAAGCGAACATCACACAGCAAGGTAAGCTCCGCCCCAAGTACCTTTTTTAAAAAAAATAATATACCGCAATAGGAGTAAAATGGGCAACAAGCAGAAACCGCTGTACTTACCGACTGCTTCCCTTGACTTAAGTCCTCTTGAGCACTCTTCTGGGTACATGTGCTAGGCAATCTCCTCCCATGCCGCTTCCTTACGATACCGACCATGGTACACATCACTCCGGCTGTCCCATATGGTAACGTGATCCTGCACCAGCGCAATGAGACGCTCAACTTCAATGTAGCGAGGCATATCTGTAGAAAGGAAACAGGGCTATCACTTTATCACTAGGTATAGTCGATATGTGTAGTACATAATGCCACAGTGCCAGATATAGATAATGCCATACACAGCCTTTTTTAAATAATGCCATAGTGGCCCATGTAGATAATGCCAGAAATTGCCCTCTGGATATAATGCCACACACTGCCCTCTGTATATAATGCAACACACTGCCCTCTATATATAATGCCACAGTGCCCCATGTAGGTAATGCCCCACCACACCCCTGTATATAGTGGCAAACAGCCCACTGTACATAGGACCACACTATCTACACAGTCCCTGCCCCACCACAACCCTGTCGATAGTGGCACACAGCCCTCTGTACATGGGACCATACTAGCTACACTACCCCTACCCCACCACACCCCTATATATAGGGGCACAAGAGCAAATAGTACATGGGACCATACTAGCTACACTGCCCCTGCCCCACCACACCCCTGTATATAGTGGCACACAGCCCACTGTACATGGGACCATACTAGCTACACTGCCCCTGCCCCACCACACCCCTGTATATAGTGGCACACAGCCCACTGTACATGGGACCATACTAGCTACACTGCCCCTGCCCCACCACACCCCTGTATATAGTGGCACATTTGCCACTTGCAGAGAGCAAACCGCCCCTGCTCCCCCTCCAGTAGATAGCGCCTCTGTATCTCCCTGAAGGAGCGGAATCCCCGTGTGGCCGGGGATTCCGTTCCTGGACAGAGCGCTTGATATCTCTGTCCATATATGGACAGTGACATCAGGGGCAACTCCTGAAGCGGAATCCTCGGCCACTCTGTGACCGGGGATTCCACTCCAGGAGAAGCCAGTGACGTCAGTGTCCATAAATGGACACAGACAACAGGTGCTTTTCCTGAAGTGGAATCACCGGCGACAGGTTGGAAACACTGTGGACGGGGATTCCGCTTCAGGAGTTGCCCCTGATGTCACTGTCCATATATGGACAGAGACATCAAGCGCTCTGTCCAGGAGCGGAATTCCCAGCCACACGGGGATTCCGCTCCTTCAGGGAGCTACAGAGGCGCTAGTAGATAGCAGAGCAGGGAGATACCTCCCTGCTCTGCTATAGTGGCATCGCTACAGCTCTAGCAGCCGCTATGGCTGCTAGCAGCGCCACCGTCCATGGGAGGTGTCGCCGCTAGCAGCCGCTATCAGCCGCTATGGCTGCTATAGTGGTAGCGATGCCTGAAGAAGCGCCCAGGGGGAAAGGCGGCTGCTGGTTCGCTGGGCCCGGGCACTTCTGAAACAAGCAGGGGAAGGGAGCCAGCGCAGCGCCCCCTTCCACCTGCTGTACTGATGTACACCCCGGCCCTGCCCCACAGTACCCCTGTATACAGCACCCCCATTATATCAGCGCTACACATCTTGCCTGCATACAGTGCTTCGTCCGAATGGCAAAAACTCCTCCTCCTCTTCCTCCTCACATGCACTCTGCGCTGTGAGGAGGAGAGAGAGCGCGAGCGACGGAAGACATGGTCGTCACTCGGAACACATTCCAGTGATGGCCGTGTATTACCCGGCCCCATAGACTTCTATGGGAGCCGGGCGGCCGGGTGAACGAGCGGAAATAGGGCATGTCCCATTTTTTGACGGCCGAGTTTCCCGGGCCGTCAAGAAATCGGTCGTGTGAATAGCCCCATTTGGGGTCTATTGTTCCTACTGCGGCCGTGTGACGGCCGTTTTATGAGAAATGCCATAAACTATATGTCTCCTCACAGGTCGGACCTGACGTTCTTAGCATATGTGTCAAAATTAGTAATTCGTATTTCTTCCTATTTATTACTCTTTTTATCCTTGGCCACGGTTTCTCAAACCTGTATCTTCGGCCTACAGTTTAGGGCAACTGTAGCAGCCGAGTTGCTGGTAAAGACGGGTTATATTTATAGAAGATATGACTTCAATTATAAGACCTTGCTGTCACCTTCTTCCAAGTTCTTTTCAGCCTTTGCCCAGTTATATCCGTTTCTGGGAAAGCTGAGTGACAGCTAATATGGCCACCACTAAGCTCCCATAGAGGTTGTTACAAAGTTTTCCCAGACGCTAGTGATAAAGTGAGACATCACCTGCCTGTATTCAACGGGATAACCAGAGAGAGAGAGATACCAGCCACCAAAGTAGTTGTCAGCCAAACTAGTGCAGACATTTTTGTTCGTTAATTTGTATGCAGAAATTCTGGAAGAAAGCAACGGCCCGTTAGCCACACTCACCAGATAATCCACGCCCCCATAAGGCACACCCACCGATCCAATGTGTCCCTGTAAAACAATTAAATTGTTGGCAACTATGCGGAAACTGAGTGTTTTTTTCCACATCGGTTTTACCTGCGAATTTAGTGTTAAGCATTGATTATAGCAAAGTATAAGCGCACCTGCGGAGCTCCTGCGGAGTTTCCAATGCGTAGAAGCTGTACAAGCCACAATATAACTCATCTTTTGCAGAATTTATGCTCCCCATTGAAGTCTATGGCATCTTCTCACAGAGCCTGCCGCATAAATTGACATACTGCATTTTTTTTGGGCAGCGTGTTGTTAAATCTCATTCACTTTGAAGCTGTGAAATACGCACAGAATTCCACAGCGTTTACGCTACATAAGAAACCAGCCATAGTAGGATATAGGTGCATTGCAAGTATTGTACCCTTTAATTTTCTAGAAGGCATTAGAGGATTATTTTAAGTAGTTTGTGTTATGTATAGTATTGCATAGTCAGCTATTGAATATCCACTTCACAGAGTGTAAGCTTGTGTTAAGTTCATTGCTACCTCAAAGAATAAATGTTTCATTAGCATTTCCTGCTAAATACAGCCCTCATATGCATTTTTTATAAGACTCAAGCACTTCAATATTGATGAGAACACAAAAGATTCAGAACATAAAAACATTTACAGAATGCCCAAATATTCCAGGGACGGATAAAACAGTACTGATGTTATAAACTCCACCCAAAACGATAGGTCGGTGTTTACCCAAAGACTGAAAGCACTAGATTTTGAACTCTGACGCCCAGACTAAGGCCGGGCTCACACGTAGTTTAAATACTGCAGATTTTCTGCAATGGATTTAGTTGCGGAAAATCCGCCTCATAATACAGTAGCAGCGGAGTGGATGAGATTAGAACAAATCAATAGGGAGGTAAAACCCACAACAAATAGCAGATGTTGCAATTTTTGCAGCGGAAAAGCTGTGATTCTGCCGCAAAAAACGTAACTCAGAAAAAAAAACAGCACATACTTACCTAGAATTCTGTGCTTTTTCATCCAAGCTGGCCTCCTGGGATGAAGTTTCATGCTTTTTAAAAAGCCTAACAAAAACAATGTGTGAATAAAACCTTAAAGACTGGGAACAAATATTTAAAAATGACAGCCCGTTCCAATTGGTGGCACAAATTAATTAGTGCCATCAAATAGAGCATGAAAAATGGCATGGAATACCCCATTAAACGGGTTATTGCATCAGAAACCCCTTTCAGTTTAGGGCCCCTTTGGTGATCAGCCACTTGCTCCCGGGGGAAGTTGTGGACAGCCAGACATTTAGTGGTCGCTGCAGGGGAAATATTATTAGTAGTATTACATGGTGGCCATCCGGATGAATGACCGTCAATGTAATACATAGACAGCTCGAGTCATCCAGAAGTAGTTGCTCTTACCGGACCACACTATGACGGCCATATGCTCTAATAGGGCATGTGGTCAGGGGTTGTCTTCATGAGACAACCCCTTTGAACTATCTATTTACGTGGGGCAGCTGGGAAGGGGTTAATAATTTATTTCTTTCAGCCAAATGTTTTTATTTAAAAAAAATGATATTTTATATAGCACAGACAGAGGCCAAGTTTATACACACATATATATAATAATAATAATAATAATCTTTATTTATATAGCGCCAACATTTTACGCAGCACTTTACAATTTAGAGGGAACATGAAACAAACAATGTCAGACATTACATAGTGACAAAGCTAATTTACAATTCAAACCAGAGGAGTGAGGACCCTGCTCGCAAGAGCTTACAATCTATGAGGAAATAAAGGAGACACAAAGTGTAACAGTGTTTGTTCTGTACAATAGTCCAGCCATTTTTATACACATAGATGGTACACATAAAGCTGCATGAGCCGGTCACCAGCCAGTATCCGTGTATGACGGACATGAAGAGAAGGAGTGTGAGGGAATCTTATTCTGATGACTAATCTAAAAGGGGGGCCATGGGAAGGAGTCAGATTAGGGAATGTTATAGGCCTGTCTAAATAGATGTGTTTTCAGGGCACGTTTAAAACTGTGGACATTGGGAATTAATCTGAATGTCTGGGGTAGCACATTCCAGAGGACTGGTGCAGCACGAGAGAAATCTTGGAGAAGTGAGTGGGAGGTTCAGATTATGGTGGATGTTAATCTAAGGTTGTAGACAGAATTTAGAGCGCGAGTAGGGCGGTAGACCGAGATGAGGGAGGAGATGTAAGGAGGTGCAGCACTGTGGAGTACTTTGTGGGTGAGAGTAATAAGTTTGAATTTTATTCTGAAGGGGATGGGCAACCAGTGCAGTGACTGGCACAGGGTAGAGGCGTTGGTGTAGCGGTTGGTCATAAAGATGAGCCTGGCTGCTGCATTAAGGATAGATTGGAGAGGGGAGACTTTAGTGAGGGGAAGACCGACTAGTAATGAGTTACAGTAGTCAAGACTAGAGTGAATCAGAGCAACAATGAGAGTTTTGGCTGTTTTCTCAGTAAGGAAAGGGCGGATTCTGGAGATGTTTTTGAGGTGAAAATGACAGGAGCGTGAGTCAAAAATAATCCCAAGACAGCAGGCGTGCTGCTTAGGAGTTGTGATGGATAAGGAGAAGAAGTAGAACCAGCAAATACTGACTATGGAAAAGAGATAAAAAGAAACACGGCGCACATGGTGCATCATCCCTGGGGGATTGAAATAAAGGATAAGTGCTGGACGCTGCTCACCTGATCTCGTTGGGAGCACAACGTCCTTGAGAGCGTGGAAGTCAAAAGGGGGTCTGCAGCCATGTTTAAAAGAGGAGGGAAAGATACCAGAGGAATGAGAGAGGTTAAATATTTTAGTCAGGTGACTAATGAGAGCCGGGGAGAGGGACTGGATGAGGTGTGAGGGGATAGGGTCACTAGGGCAGGTTGTAGGA